>NC_089207.1:8470452-8770452 GCF_963930695.1 Labrus bergylta
TCAACTAGGTCATAGTCACTTGCTCTAATTTTGGCGAGGTGTTACTTTAAACCTAAGTATGTATAAATAACCCTTTAACAACCTGTTTATTCGCTTACGGCCATACCACCCTGAACACGCCCGATCTCGTCCGATCTCGGAAGCTAAGCAGGGTCGGGCCTGGTTAGTACTTGGATGGGAGACCGCCTGGGAATACCAGGTGCTGTAAGCTTTTAATACCTCCTTTAGCCAGAAGAGGGCGCTGTTGCCTCACTAGTGGAGAAAGGACTGAGAGAAACAGGCCAGTGGAAAATGAAACATGATTTTATTTGGCAGTCTGTCCTCTCTTTTTTTTTTGTTGTTGCAATTTTCATCAATGTTTTCAGTGAGTATTAATACATATTACGCTCTCTGGAGGCTGTTTTCAAAGTTCAGTTTTACATTCAAAAAGTACATGTAGCCTACTTAAGTAAGGACTACTGCATTAACATATTTTAATTACTTGTACTTAGGTTACTCTTTACTTCCCCACAACACTCTGGTAGCCATATTATACATTTGATTCAACTGGAAATATTCACCATCATTATAAATGTTTTCACATCAATAATAAACATTTACACCAAATCAGGAATTATTATAAATGATTACTATTAAGATTGAATTTAAAAAAAACCTGCAAACAAGTGATGCTTACTTATCAATCAATTGACGATTTTTCAGAAGTTGACCATTTCGCATCGTCACTTTTACTGTGGATTTATTAAGGTTTTCAATCCTGCAAACTTGTGAACAGTGAACAGCAGAAATAAGTTTAAATGTTGCATTAAGGCACACAAGATTTAGGATTATTATAGTAGCCTAAGCAGTGATTGATTAAGATACAAGGGACAACTCGAAATTATGTTTTTATCACCACTTACTTGTTTTGAGGTAATCTTGAATGACAAATGAATAAATCAGCCATTGCAATGTTTCATGTAGAAATCATAACCCTGTGGGGCATACATATTTGATCCCCTCACATTCTCCATTGTAACTAATCATTAAAAAAACAATCCTCCATTAGGAATCACAAAGGAACACTTACTAATTATATGAAAATTCATAATTATTACAATCAGTCCCTATATATGCTATAGATGATCCCCAATCAAAATTCAGTGTAAGCTACTTTGTAGGAAAGTAGAAGCAATGATAGACAAATAAAAAAAGAACTGCAGTGCATAGCAGGAGGTTACAGCGTCCCCTGCTGGCTGAAGCAGGTATTAAAAGCTTACAGCACCTGGGAGTCCCAGGCGGTCTCCCATCCAAGTACTAACCAGGCCAGTTTTGAAAGAGGGAAGTTAATCTTCACGGAATCGGTTTGTTCAATGTGTTTATCAGACGTTTGAACGTTCAGTTTGCCCGCAAGTCGTGAAACAAGTCTTAAAAACAAGCTGCAAGTCTTTAGTTAACTCCCAGCGTCAAAGTATTGCTGAATCTAGTAAGATTAAGTGTAAGTCTATCCATAGGCCCACACGTTTGAGTAGAAAAGTAATAAAATCAACTAGGTCATAGTCACTTGCTCTAATTTTGGCGAGGTGTTACTTTAAACCTAAGTATGTATAAATAACCCTTTAACAACCTGTTCATTCGCTTACGGCCATACCACCCTGAACACGCCCGATCTCGTCCGATCTCGGAAGCTAAGCAGGGTCGGGCCTGGTTAGTACTTGGATGGGAGACCGCCTGGGAATACCAGGTGCTGTAAGCTTTTAATACCTCCTTTAGCCAGAAGAGGGCGCTGTTGCCTCACTAGTGGAGAAAGGACTGAGAGAAACAGGCCAGTGGAAAATGAAACATGATTTTATTTGGCAGTCTGTCCTCTTTTTTTTTGTTGCAATTTTCATCAATGTTTTCAGTGAGTATTAATACATATTACGCTCTCTGGAGGCTGTTTTCAAAGTTCAGTTTTACATTCAAAAAGTACATGTAGCCTACTTACGTAAGGACTACTGCATTAACATATTTTAATTACTTGTACTTAGGTTACTCTTTACTTCCCCACAACACTCTGGTAGCCATATTATACATTTGATTCAACTGGAAATATTCACCATCATTATAAATGTTTTCACATCAATAATAAACATTTACACCAAATCAGGAATTATTATAAATGATTACTATTAAGATTGAATTTAAAAAAAACCTGCAAACAAGTGATGCTTACTTATCAATCAATATTTTTTCAGAATCAATTGACGATTTTTCAGAAGTTGACCATTTTGCATCGTCACTTTTACTGTGGATTTATTAAGGTTTTCAATACTGCAAACTTGTGAACAGTGAACAGCAGAAATAAGTTTAAATGTTGCATTAAGGCACACAAGATTTAGGATTATTATAGTAGCCTAAGCAGTGATTGATTAAGATATAAGGGACAACTCGAAATTATGTTTTTATCACCACTTACTTGTTTTGAGGTAATCTTGAATGACAAATGAATAAATCAGCCATTGCAATGTTTCATGTAGAAATCATAACCCTGTGGGGCATACATATTTGATCCCCTCACATTCTCCATTGTAACTAATCATTAAAAAAAACAATCCTCCATTAGGAATCACAAAGGAACACTTACTAATTATATGAAAATTCATAATTATTACAATCAGTCCCTATATATGCTATAGATGATCCCCAATCAAAATTCAGTGTAAGCTACTTTGTAGGAAAGTAGAAGCAATGATAGACAAATAAAAAAAGAACTGCAGTGCATAGCAGGAGGTTACAGCGTCCCCTGCTGGCTGAAGCAGGTATTAAAAGCTTACAGCACCTGGGATTCCCAGGCGGTCTCCCATCCAAGTACTAACCAGGCCAGTTTTGAAAGAGGGAAGTTAATCTTCACGGAATCGGTTTGTTCAATGTGTTTATCAGACGTTTGAACGTTCAGTTTGCCCGCAAGTCGTGAAACAAGTCTTAAAAACAAGCTGCAAGTCTTTAGTTAACTCCCAGCGTCAAAGTATTGCTGAATCTAGTAAGATTAAGTGTAAGTCTATCCATAGGCCCACACGTTTGAGTAGAAAAGTAATAAAATCAACTAGGTCATAGTCACTTGCTCTAATTTTGGCGAGGTGTTACTTTAAACCTAAGTATGTATAAATAACCCTTTAACAACCTGTTCATTCGCTTACGGCCATACCACCCTGAACACGCCCGATCTCGTCCGATCTCGGAAGCTAAGCAGGGTCGGGCCTGGTTAGTACTTGGATGGGAGACCGCCTGGGAATACCAGGTGCTGTAAGCTTTTAATACCTCCTTTAGCCAGAAGAGGGCGCTGTTGCCTCACTAGTGGAGAAAGGACTGAGAGAAACAGGCCAGTGGAAAATGAAACATGATTTTATTTGGCAGTCTGTCCTCTTTTTTTTTGTTGCAATTTTCATCAATGTTTTCAGTGAGTATTAATACATATTACGCTCTCTGGAGGCTGTTTTCAAAGTTCAGTTTTACATTCAAAAAGTACATGTAGCCTACTTACGTAAGGACTACTGCATTAACATATTTTAATTACTTGTACTTAGGTTACTCTTTACTTCCCCACAACACTCTGGTAGCCATATTATACATTTGATTCAACTGGAAATATTCACCATCATTATAAATGTTTTCACATCAATAATAAACATTTACACCAAATCAGGAATTATTATAAATGATTACTATTAAGATTGAATTTAAAAAAAACCTGCAAACAAGTGATGCTTACTTATCAATCAATATTTTTTCAGAATCAATTGACGATTTTTCAGAAGTTGACCATTTTGCATCGTCACTTTTACTGTGGATTTATTAAGGTTTTCAATACTGCAAACTTGTGAACAGTGAACAGCAGAAATAAGTTTAAATGTTGCATTAAGGCACACAAGATTTAGGATTATTATAGTAGCCTAAGCAGTGATTGATTAAGATATAAGGGACAACTCGAAATTATGTTTTTATCACCACTTACTTGTTTTGAGGTAATCTTGAATGACAAATGAATAAATCAGCCATTGCAATGTTTCATGTAGAAATCATAACCCTGTGGGGCATACATATTTGATCCCCTCACATTCTCCATTGTAACTAATCATTAAAAAAAACAATCCTCCATTAGGAATCACAAAGGAACACTTACTAATTATATGAAAATTCATAATTATTACAATCAGTCCCTATATATGCTATAGATGATCCCCAATCAAAATTCAGTGTAAGCTACTTTGTAGGAAAGTAGAAGCAATGATAGACAAATAAAAAAAGAACTGCAGTGCATAGCAGGAGGTTACAGCGCCCCCTGCTGGCTGAAGCAGGTATTAAAAGCTTACAGCACCTGGGATTCCCAGGCGGTCTCCCATCCAAGTACTAACCAGGCCAGTTTTGAAAGAGGGAAGTTAATCTTCACGGAATCGGTTTGTTCAATGTGTTTATCAGACGTTTGAACGTTCAGTTTGCCCGCAAGTCGTGAAACAAGTCTTAAAAACAAGCTGCAAGTCTTTAGTTAACTCCCAGCGTCAAAGTATTGCTGAATCTAGTAAGATTAAGTGTAAGTCTATCCATAGGCCCACACGTTTGAGTAGAAAAGTAATAAAATCAACTAGGTCATAGTCACTTGCTCTAATTTTGGCGAGGTGTTACTTTAAACCTAAGTATGTATAAATAACCCTTTAACAACCTGTTTATTCGCTTACGGCCATACCACCCTGAACACGCCCGATCTCGTCCGATCTCGGAAGCTAAGCAGGGTCGGGCCTGGTTAGTACTTGGATGGGAGACCGCCTGGGAATACCAGGTGCTGTAAGCTTTTAATACCTCCTTTAGCCAGAAGAGGGCGCTGTTGCCTCACTAGTGGAGAAAGGACCCAGGTAAACACAGGCCTGTGGAAAAAATACAATATATAGTTATCTGTACTTTTTTGGTGGGGCAATTGTCATCAATCCTTTTCAGAGAATATCAAGAGCCTACATATTAATCTCTCTCTGGGCTATATTCACATGTCAGTTGTGGTTCTTTAACTATAAGGTAGCCCTACTGTATTTACATTTTTTTAAATAGGCTATTTGCACATGGTTGATGTGAATTATGTTGATTGTTGTTTTTTTTCTGGCTGCAGCACGGACAAATTTCTCACTCGAATCTTGACTCTTGACTCAACTTGGTTATTTCTGTTCACGGCTAAACAAATTCTATTATTGTATTTTTTCTGCCTTTATTTAACTGATTTACATATGTTTGATTGTTATTTTTATTTTTAATAATTTTATTCCTTTTTCCTGTTTTCTTGAGCTGCTGTAATGCAAAAATTTCCCCCATGGGAGTCAATAAAGTTGATCTTTATCTTTATCTTTATCTTTTACTTCCCCACAACACTCTTGTTGCCATATTGTACATTTGATTCAACTTGGTTTATTTACCATCATTAGATATGTTTTTTTATTTTTTTTTAATCAATAATAGAAATACACCAAATCAGGTGTTAGGGTTAGCCAAACTTCACAAGCTGCATTTAAGTGACTCTTACTTATCAATCAATATTTGATCAGAATCAAATGATGGTTATTGTTGGAGCTATTTAATTGGGGTTAGAATTAGTTTTTGTGTTTAGTTTACTAATATTTTGGTGGTGTTGTTTATTTCATTATTCTACACGTTTTCTTTATTTAGAAAAGATTTGGGTAATACTGTGGGCACCGGAGATTATTTAAGTCAGAGGCAGGTGGAGGACCGGCATGCACCTGGGTGGGCCTATTGTTTTTTATCAGGTCAAGAGAGGCAGTGGGAGCCACGATTTTCTTTGTTCTTGTGTTTGTTTTCCTCAAATAAACCAGCAAAATACCGCAGCTCCTGCATGGACATTGGATTTCTTTTGCCTGCGTATATTACATCCCCATGGTGCATCAGTGGTCATTTGATTATTTTTGATATTAGTTTATTTAGATTGTTTTGTTGTTTTTTAGACAAATAGCCACTACAGTTATTTTTCCAAAAATGAGCCATTAGTGAAAGTCAAAGTCTTTATCATCAATGTTTTATCATACACACTTTAACAATATGAATTCTAGAAATAATTTCAAGTTTAAATGTTGCAAAAGGCACACAAGAATAGGCTTATTAGAGGAAGTGGGCTAATTATAAGTGAATGATGAAGATATGAGTGACAACTCGGTATAATGTTTTTATCACCTGTTTTGAGTTAATCTTGAAAGAGAAATGTAGAAATCATTACCCTGAGATGCATTCATATTATATCCACTCACATTCTCTCATTTCTCATCTCTAATTATGTATGTCCTCCATGAAACTTACTGACAATTTACCTTTATTACAATCAGTCCATATTTATGCTATAGATGTGCAAGAGGCTTCCTGATAATGCTCAAAATGTTGTGTAGGCAATGATAGACAAATATAAAAGAGAGCTACAGTACACAGCAGGAGGTTACAGCGCCCCCTGTTGGCTGAAGAAGGTAATAAAAGCTTACAGCACCTGGTATTCCCAGGCGGTCTCCCATCCAAGTACTAACCAGGCCCGACCCTGCTTAGCTTCCGAGATCGGACGAGATCGGGCGTGTTCAGGGTGGTATGGCCGTAAGCGAAGTTTACTGTTGTATAGAGTCTATTTATATATAGGTAATGTCGTAAAATTCTATTTTAAATGTATTATCTGAGTTAAATAATAATACAAACTGATAAATTGAAAAGTAGGCTATCTTTTCAAATTCATAAGATCCATCAACAGCACACTCACTTGACTCTGACAGGTGAAAACGCACCTGTGCAGGTAACTTCATGAAGCCTAATTAACTGTAGCAGTTGTGCAGTAGTTAAGACTATTTACAGTGAACCAGAAGGCATCTCTGTCAGAAATCTATAGCCTTAACATTTTTATTTTCCTTCAGTCAGCAGATGGCGCTGTTGATCCTTCAATTATTTGAAATCAAGTGGCCTGAAGACCAAATATGGGTGTCCAAAGTGCGGCCCGAGGGCCATTTGCGGCCCTTGAGGGGATTTTTTTTGCGGCTCGTGACTTCAAATGAAGAATCAGAAGATTTTGGCCCGAGGCCTCGATTAAGATTGGCACATCATCTTATTTTTCTTTTTCATGTAAACAAGGGTTGAACAATATTCCTAAAATAGAAAATGTTCAGTAACATGTATGTTGTTGTTTTTTTTTTTTAAATCTACAGCTTTTTACTATTTTCCACATTTTTTTGTAACCTATGACCTCTTGATTCTGAGAAAAAAACAAATAAATAAATAAATAAAGTAGAACGAAGAAATCAAAATATTTGATTTCCTTTTATTAAAGGGTTTCTTTAGCGAGCCTTTTGATTCTGATCTACAAATTAACAAATTACAAATTAAGTTGCTCGATTAAACAACTTAATTTGACTTTTTCTATATCTAGTCTATATGTTCTTTTGTTTTGTTCTTTGCTTTTTTTCTCGTATAATTTGAAGGCGCCTCCATACAGTAATCAGTGTGTCATGAAACGTTTCAGCACTGTTCAGACTTTAGTACCAAAAAAAAAGTTATTGTCAGAAGTGGGATTCGAACCCACGCCTCCATTCGGAGACCAGAAACCCCATTCTTCACAGGAAGGTTTTACCTTGAGTCTGGCGCCTTAGACCACTCGGCCATCCTGACAACTACTGACAGCGAGCTGAAACAAAAGTATAAATAATCACTATGTCTTGTTATTTCCTTTTTTTTAATCTAAACACTCCTACTGCTAATTTCGCTTTTTAATTGCCGTATTTTGAGTTTAGTTTCATACATTTAAAGAAAAATATCGCTGGCGTATCTGCAAATTCACCCGTGTTTACAATAGGAAAGTACCAACGATGTCCACCATGGGGGCGCTAGACACTTATTTACAGATTACTTCCGGTGGTCAATCACGTGACTCCCCGCCCATCACAACCACAACGTGTATTTACGTGATGTCAGAATAATTGGAATTACAAGCATCCCACTGGTAAACTCAGTAGTAAATACTTTTTTTTTTTTTTTTTTAAAGAATTTGCCAAGTTGTCAAGATTTGAATTAACATTACATCAAAACATATCGAAGAAAATATTAAAAATGTTATTTTGATGGTTACAAACTTACATAAATTTACAAACTGTTGATCATTCTGTGGATCATTTGTATTTTGTTACATAGTATGACACTTTATCCATTTGTAGCTGTCCACATAGACCGATCTAATTCAATTCTGAGCAACAACATTAAACATGTTTAATTTGTGGTGTCCATAATACTTTTTAACGCTCCAGAACAGAAGTCATGTAAATTACTTGTCATGTGGGAAATCCGATCATTTGAAGAGCACGTGAACGCATCATTACTACATAACGTAACTAGTCATTCTTATGAAACCTAAACATTGGACTGCGCTCACTCTATAGTTGTAACATTAGGCTCTTTGCAGACAAACCGAGAGGGCACATGTGTGTAAAACATGTCGATCTACAGGAATGCCGTTTGGTTCATGAAGGGACTCCAGGAGTATACAAAGTAAGTGTCGTTCATACACTCAGCACTTCATTTATTTTGAAAAACACACTAATCCTGTTTGTGAAGTATTATCCTTGAGCTACCTATAGACTGTTACTGGTTAACTATCATGTGTTACACAATACTGTGTGCTGCTGTATGTTGCAACTAGTCTATAAAGCTGTGTAGAGAGAAGAGTTTTAAAGACCGGAAACAGTGAAAATGTGTAATTTATTTTTATTGACCATACCTGCACAAATGTCTGTGAAGCTCCTCCGCTGCACCTTTTTGCAAAAATGTGTTTTCTTTATTTTCTATAATATATTTTAACATTTTTCTCGTATTCTATTTAAATTCCCTGAGCACAGCTGTTTTTATAGCCTAGTTTTTACTATTCTATAAATCTGCAAAATAATGTGGTATGAATTGATGTCAGTAGCCGATGTTTATTTAATAATAATAATAATAACTTTATTTATATAGCACCTTTTTAAAAACACAGGTTTACAAAGTGCTTTGACAAACAGCAAAAACAAGAACAAACTAAACCAAACACAGAAGAACAGAAACAACAGCAAGAACATAAGAAATGCAAAATACTAAAAATAATTAAATACAATTCAACAGAAAAGAACCCATATTGCACGATACCCAACAGATATCTATAACCCGACCTTTATAAGAACCATCATAAGAATCCAGGCAATTTGTTGTGTCAAATCACTTGCTGGCATCTGGTACAGCTACCTACTGATTGAGAGAAGAGTTTAGTATTGGGAATATGTCCCCTGTTGTCAAACATGAGAGACAATGTGGGAGTCTTACACCAAAAGAAGTCATCATGTAACAAACATCGGTATCGGAAACAGCAAATGTCTTAATTGTTATTTCAAACATCGGCCTCCGTATCTGCCCTGATTATCACTATCGGTGCATCTTTTTTATTTGCTTATTGTTTTGAACCAAAACACCAAATCAGATTCCTTGTATGTGTAAATATACTCGACTATAAAAACTAATTCTGATTCTGGGATGTAAAATAACTTGTTCAACCTACATCAATGTGCTATTGGTTCAATCTGATCAACAATCAGCTATAATAATAATAAAAAAAGCTGTTAGAAGTTCATATTTTAAGTCAATGGAATAAAATGAACTCTTTGTGAAAAGAGACAAGAATGCTTAATTGAATAACTGTTGCATCACAGTTTTTATTACTATTGAACCTTTTCTAAACTATTTTCATGACGGTTTAAAGGAAGAGATGACTTCTGTGAAAATTGACATTTGTGGGTGACATGGTCTCATGTAATGAAACAGTGACTACATTGAGCCTTCAGTCACATGGTATCACATAAGAGGTACTCCTCTATGATGCATGATCTTTTCTGCAAATTGACTGCATGGCATATCTTTCTAAAAGAGAAAAATTGTAGGTTAATCATAGTTTGAGAAATTGTTACTGTAACAATTATAATATTGTTAATCTGAAAGTTTAAAGTCTGTCTGGCATCAAAGCTCATCCATGAGGGATGGAGTAAAAAGTTTAACTTTAAATTGTGTCTATTTCCAAACCAAGATTCTCTTTATATGATGCATACATGGTTTTGTCAAAGAATGGGATCTTAAAAAGCTCAGTCATGTATCATAAAACGTCCTCTACGTGTATTTACTCTCCTACCCTTCATATTAACAGGAGTGGCTATGAAGCTGCAGCGAAGCATTTTGCTCCAGCTGACCTGGACGTGAACCTGAGCGGCAGGTCCTTCATGATCACGGGAGCAAACAGCGGGATAGGGAAAGCCACAGCGCAGGAAATCGCCAACAGAGGTGAGGGTTTTAAAGTTAGGCCTTCTTATTTCTTTTTCTACTGACGCTAGAAGAAGAGAAGTTCTTCTACTTTTTGTAAGAGCTACAAGGTGTGGCACCAGACAAGCTCTCAGTGTAAGAAACAGTACCTCTCTTGGTCTCGGTTTAAATCCTTTTTTTTTTCTTTTTTTTACTAAAGTCCTGGTTAGAAACCTTTTGTGAGACAACTTAAAGCCATCGACTCCTATCTGCTGCAGGTCTCAGATCATATGTTTAAAGCCCCTGTGAGGAATTCTGTCGATTTTGCCGCCCCCCCCCCGTTTATCCAGTCTCTTTGCTCATCTTGTCCCGTACATGTTTGGTTGTGTTTTCTGACAAAAAATCTCATCCTGCTTTTTTTAAACAGCTGAATGTACCACATCTCAAGGTGACTCTTTGCTGTGGAAATTAGAAAAAAAAGGCAGTTTCTTCAGTGCAAAGTCATCTGACACTGTGACGCTCTCTGTGGAAACACTCAAGGCCTAACAAGTTAAAGAGAAAACGCCAATCGAGTCGCTGATAGTCCTCTGTGCTTTTTGGGTCATAGATGTCTGTCTCTATATGTCAGCACTGTGATTGTCTGTCGAACAGTCCAGGGTGTTACCCCACCTCTCGCTGGGATTGGCTCCGGCCCTCCTGCGACTCTGAACAGGAAAAAGGGTGTAGATAATGGATGGATGGAAAAAGGCATCAATATTTACTTCAGTCTTTTTTTCCATAACTAGGTAGGATAGATCGAATAAGCTGAATTAAGTAGGGTATAGTATAGTATACATGAGCGTCATTGAACTGTGTAGATATTGCACGGAGTACTGCACATAAGGTTTTATCTGTGAGGTGATGGAACTTGTCCACTGATGTGTTTCAAATGTTTTTTATTCTGCAGGAGGAACGGTTCACATGGTGTGTCGAAACAAAGGCCGAGCAGATGCAGCAAAAGAAGAAATAGTAGAAAAGAGTAAAAACCAGGTGAGACATGTTGTATGTCTGTCTGTACTGAAGGAGGGATACATTACCTGTTAACATCAGGCAAGTCCCTCTTCCTGTAGGAGATGAAAAAACATCCCTCTGTCTCAGATTTGTTGTGTAACAAAAGCAACTGGTCAAGATGAATGAATTACATAATAATCTGTCTTTTTTTTATTCATCTATCACCAACACAGAAGTGTTTTTAAACTGTTCAGGAGATCTTTAAAAAAGTCCCACAAGTGATTAAAAGCTCTTCTTCAATATTCTTCTGTCCAAATATTGTATTTCATGTTTGCTGTCCCCCCCCCCCCCCCCCCCCCCCCCCCCCAGGATGTTCACGTCCACGTGGTCGACATGTCGAGTGCAAGACAGGTGTGGGCGTTTGCTCTGAACTTCACAGAAAGTAACACCCTTCATGTGCTGGTAGGTGGGACGATATATGTGTTTGTGTTTGTTAATATGTAATGCACACACTTTGTTTATTCACCTGTCATGTTCTCCAGATAAACAACGCAGGCTGTATGGTGAACCAGAGAGAGTTGACTGAGGAGGGCTTGGAGAAGAACTTTGCCACAAATACACTCGGTAAGATGTTTATAAATACAAGTTCAAGTGAAAGTTAAGGTAGTGATTCCACGACAACAGTGTGTTTAGACGAAACTTTAAATGTTTACACAAAAGCTTTGAGAAAGGCAATTGACTAAAATGTGATATGTACCGAAAATAAAATGAACTATGAATCTTTGACAGCTCTGGAAACTCTTTGCTGCTGACACATACCTCAGTCACAAACAGACTTATTGATGTTCGATGCTCTGCACTGGACAGTAAAACTTCTATTTTATGAAACATGCTGCATGTTTACATCATAAAGGTGATGAAAAAACACTGACCTAAGTAAAGTCTTAGATAAACACCAAGCCCTCCATGAAAGGAGATCTATTATACTCACTTCAATTCAATTCAATTCAATTTATTTGTATAGCGTCAACTCATAACAAGTGTTATCTCAAGACACTTTACAAAAAGCAGGTAAAAAGACCTTACTCTTTGTCTGTTAACATTACAAAAGAGCAGGTAAAAAGACCTTACTTATTGCTATGTTACAAAGATCCGGCCTATCCATCATGAGCACTTTAGCAGAGCAGCAAAAGTTACAGTGGTAAGAAAAAACTGCCTTATTAAAAGGCAGAAATCTTCGGCCGGATCCCCGGCTCATGACGAAACAGCCTTCACAGGCCTAGACTGCGCCGGGGTTGGAAAGGGATAGGGGGAGAGATGGGATAAGATGCAGGAAGAGGGATAGGGAGCAAGGGGGTGGGGGGAGGCAGACCCTCCATCAACAATCCGGTGGGGAGGGGGGGGTTGTTCTGGCCACTTTAACCATTAGTTATGTCAGTCTGGGACATCTATTGAGTAGTGTTGCGAGGTGACTCATTATTTATCTGAAACTGGCGTCAGTAAAAAATCCTAATTTCAGCCTCTGCCTGAAACGTTTAATTTCAGCTGCTGTCTCTTTAAGCCCCCTGTTTGACATCATCTTTTTTTTCCCAGCACACATTCATGGCCCACTTATGTGTCCCGACCCACCTGTTGAGAACAACTGATTTGATAAGAAAAAGTTTAGAAATTGATTGTCACCACGTCTACATACTCAGCTCATGATTATTGTCCAGATAAATGGATATTCCTCTTCAATCTTTAAAACACTTTTGCCTGAATGATAAAGAATTGTAAAAAAGAAATCAGCTTTTTATTTTCTTTGATCAACTAGTCGGTTAATTATCCAGTTGATGCAGCTTTACTTAGGAGTAAAAGAGATCTAATGAATTGAATGGTTAGCTGTTGAAGTTAATACAGATAATCATTTCTTACCTTTTATTTTCAGGTACGTACATCCTGACCACGGCGTTGATACCTGCTCTGGAGAAGGTGGAAGACGCGAGAGTGGTGTGTTCAATTTTGACCAAAGAAAACATGAGTCATCATGTCCAACACGAGTGACAATAAAAATCTATCAGATGTTTTATAATCAGACATTTATACTCGCAGTATGTGTGTTTGAGTTTCTTTATCTAAAGTTTAGTCTTGGCTGGTTTCTCCTCCCAGGTTACCGTTTCATCAGGCGGCATGCTCACACAGAAGATGAACGTGGACGACCTGCAGTTTGAGAAGGGGACGTTCGACGGCACCATGGCCTACGCTCAGAACAAAGTAAAGGACGCTAGGGTTGTCACAATCCCCGAATTTGAAACTTTGATACGACACCAATAAAAAAAAAATCAAACGATATCATTACCTGTTTTGATACCACGGCAAAAAAAAAAGTAAAATCACACTAAAAGCACTTCAATATAAGAAAATATCTTGTTTTGAAATGCCAAAAATGCAGACAAATTTCTGCTCACTTTCTAAGTTGCACAAACACATTGACAACTTTTGGGTACTGAAATGTTGCCAATTTATTCATGCAATTTAGACTGTCACCTCCTCTGCTCGCTGTCTGTCTGAGATATAAATGTAATGTTTACATCTTTATGAGACACTAAAAGGACTTGACAAACGTCAGTATTTACCGACCTGTGGATGTGATTGGACCTCTCGTTTATAACTAAAAGTAACCTTTTGTAGTTGTTGCTTTTTTAACTCTGGTTCTTTTCCGATTATTAAAATAACCACTATCATATTGTTTGGGTATGAAAGTATTTAACAGTTTGACAGCCTGAAAGTAGACTGACTCACAGCAGCTTCACTCCAGAGTGATGAGTGAAACTGCAGCAGCTAGTATTTAGTATTTATTTGTATTCACATGTTGTTGTTTTCCGTTGGACAGAGACAGCAGGTGATTCTGACGGAGAGGTGGGCTTCTGAGCACAAAAAGATCCACTTCTCCTCCATGCACCCTGGGTGGGCAGACACACCAGGTAAACAGCAGGAACGATGACTGTAAAATAAAGACTCGGATGCTGCACACTGTGCAGAAGACTCATTCATATAGCCCTCAGATCTTGTAATGTTGAGATGTATTAGTGAGTTTGTATCTTGAATATCTCTCTCTGTATTTTCACAAGGTCTGAGTTTTGTGTTCTCAACTTTGTGTTTATTTGTGACAAGAGTTGTAGTGTAGGTGTACATCATCAGATAAATGCATACAGACATACAGGTATGACTATATCAACAACATAAGATAACAACATACACCTCCTTCTCTTAACCCCTACCCCACCCTCAGGGGTCTTTGTCTGAAATACACAAAATACTCATTTTACTAATTGACAGTTTTCAAAGTAAGTCAGAAAAACAATTAGCTAAGTACCTAACTACATTCAATAGAAAAAAAACCCTATAGGGTAAGAAAGGACAAAGGATATTTCCATCCCGGCCCTGGGAGCGTTCAGCACTTTAGCTTTTACTCTTTAAATAAAGAACTTTCCTGCTGGATGAGACGTGTTGGTGACAAGGAAAACAAAACAAAAAGAATGACATAAATGGTGTTTCTTCTCTGCAGCGGTCCAGACGTCCATGCCTTCTTTTCACGCTAAGATGCAGTCCAAACTGAGGACCGAGGCCATGGGGGCGGACACGGCCGTGTGGCTCGCCATGTCTCCCGCCGCCATCAAGCAGCCGAGCGGACTCTTCTTCCAGGGTCAGAACAACTTGTTCGTCTGTGTTTATTTATCGTATTAGGACAGTGATATGTATCTATATACATATTCCATTTGAGCAGAACAGCAATATTAATCTAAATACATTACTATGTCGGTAATATTACCAACGTTATCCTGTTGTTGCGTTTTTCATAACCCAAGACATTTCATATATTCAATTCTATTTAAATGTTGTGCAAAAGATGTGTTCTAGATGTTAGTAGCATAAATTGACTAAAAATGTATTTCTTTGTTTAACCATTTCTTGTCAAATGAAAACATGACCTTGGCTGATGTGTTTCTGTAACTCGTCTTCCAGATCGTAAAGCGGTGGCCACTCACCTCCCTCTGGCCTACTCCAGGTCGACGCCGCAGGACGAGCAGAAACTTCTGACAGCACTGAAGGAGTTCGCCGATAAGTTTAAACCTTAAACTCTCTGTGAATGTCTTTGAGAGAAAAAAAAACAAGCACTCCTCAATAATGTTTACAGGATCAGGTTGTTTCACTACATACAAAAAAACCAAAACTTCATAAAAAACATTTTAATGGTAGTAGGTGTTTACATGAAGGAAGAATCCTTTTTTTGTTTTTCTGATAAAATGTGTCAAAACTATAGTTTAAATTTCCTTTACTGAGTTCCTTAAAGAAAGTAAGATGCAGCATACTGTATTTATTAAACATATGGGGAGACATATATATATCACTGTTGATTTAATATGAATGTAATGCAAAATACAAATGTGTGTATTCATTGCTATAAAACATCTTGTTTAATTTCTACCCACTTTTTGGTGACCAAGTGGTTGGTTTGAAATATTTTCAAATAAAAGTTATTTATACATTTTCTTTCTCTTCTGTATCTCTTGTGTCTCTGTAATCGATGTGTAGATATGATATGAAGATCCAATGTGACAACAGACGGTGAGCAGCTAACATTTCACATTAGAGGTGTGTCTGTTAAAATGATGAACATTAAAATGAACAGGATTAATATGCAACATCATTAACAGTGTATGTTTTGATTGTGACTCTTTTCAGCAACTTAAAAAATGTCCAACGGGTTCCAGTGTCCGAGTGGTTAGAGACCACTGACTCATGTACAGAGGCTGTAGTCCTCAAGGCGGGCAGGCGGCCAGGGTTCAGATCAGACTTGTGGCTCCTTGCCTGCATGTCATTGCCCCCTCTCTCTCCCCCCCCCCAGTTTCTGACTCTTTCCACTGTCCTGTCTCTAAAGAAAAGCACAATAAGGACAAAAATTAATCTGTAAAAAGAAATGTAGGATCAGCTGCACAGGAAGATTTCTAAAAGCAAAAAGTGGAGAAATCCCCCCCAACAGGTCATTGTCATGAACTGGCTCAAAGTGAGTGACAAAGAAGGGATATCACACATGAAACAAGGTTTAAAGTAAAATGAATTTATTATAAACCAAAGTTAAAACAACCATAAATATGTAAGTCTGATAAATCAGTCATGTATGGATGAGTGGAGTTTTGTGAAGTGCTAACAACACCAAGCCAGCTGGTGGAGGTCTGGGAGGGAGGAAGAGAGGAGAGAGAGATGTCAGAGTGGAAGATATTTACATAAGCTGAGGCCTGATGAACTCATGTGTAAACACTTTCCTGGTGTCCCTTCCGACTCTGCCTATTGGCTGCTGAGCCAGGAAGTTAAACGCATGTGGGCAGAGAGGGCAGGACGTCACATATAGTAATACAAAATGAAGACAAACATCAGACTCCAAACTGTAGACGTTGATAAACCTGCTGTTTTAATGTCATACACTAACATGGTTACATTTATGGACACTGAAAACACGACAATGCCTGTTTAAACATCCTGCAGCAGAAAAATAGACCACTGGCCACATTTAAATGAAATCAGCCGATCAGATCATTATTGTACATGCTGCACATTTGATTATGTCTTATAACTTTGTATATGCATGTTTCAGCCACTAAAGATTGCAGGGATATGTGACAAGCTTGTTTTTTTTTTTAAAAAGTTGTTCTTTTATGCTACTAGCTCAGCCAGCCGCTGTTTTCCCTTAATTTTCTGCTCAGTGACAAACGAGTAGCTGGAAACAGATTTTTCTCAGAAACTCTGGAATGATGCACCCTCAAAAAAATGAAAAAAAAAAAATGCATTGCAACCATGCATTTAAAAACGGCAAAAAAAAAAGGAATAGTTGAGGAGTTGAAACCTCAGGAAAACACTGATATGGTTCTTGAAAGTCTAAGTACCGACAGGCTCACATTCAGCGTCAAATCTGCTGTCAATGTACCTTAACGGATGGTGTTCTGTGAAAGTGTAGACAAGCTTATTTTGATAGTCAGCTCTACGATTGAATCCATTCAATCAAATCTATATTTAAAGTCTTGAACATGAACTCCATCCCTAAATATCAAACATCTTTGGAAAATACTCAGTGAGCTTACAGGACACAAGTCGAGTTACCAATCGGATCATGAGAAGCACAAACGAGACGATCACACAAACACGATATTTTCTCTTCACAGCAGCGGTTTTGTGACATATTTTCGCTTCTTGATTCCAGTGCATTGACATTAAAAAGTCAGTAAACAGTATTGGGATGATAAAAAAAAAAAAAAATGGTTACAATGAGAACAAAATCAAAATAACCTTTAGTTCTGATGCATGATATGTGCATTTGCAGGAACATTAAGACTTAGAATAATAAATAATCTCATAAAACAGCCGACAGTAGAGGACAGACGAAGAGCACAAAGCATTTTGATTGGTTAATTTACAGATTATAAAACCTTACTCTGCACTTCAGTGGATTTTAGGCAACTCATAGTATTCTGTGCTTACACTTGCTCTGATTCGACAGCATTTATGTTTTGGTTTTACATCATCAAGAGTCTTGCTGCATCAGATGTCATCAATTTAAACACATTATCCTGAATATTAGCCGGTTATACTCAATGTCTCGGTTAACTTTTACAACCTGAACTTTAATTGAAACATAACTTTTTGTGAGCCAGGACCTTTTATTTCGCTACAGAGCATGAACTTGTCGTCATGAAACATGAGGTTTAAAGATTTTGCTTGATATCTAGGGTTCTCTGAAGCACTTAGTGGACCGGGTGGAACAACATTAGCTGCTTCAGGGAGAGGTCATCTGGTAAAGTGGCCTAAAACATCCTTACATCATTTTACCCAAATTGATTTAAGCTATGAACATCTTCGAGGATATCTAGATACCTCAGTGTGTTCACACCTGGTCCACTGTGAGAGCAGCAGGAACATGATGACACGTACGGCTTCTTTGTGTATTTAGATAGAGATTACAAGCTTGGATTACAAATGTGTCCATCATTCTTTTCTCGATTGGCAGAGAGGACAGGATGTACAGCAGCCCAAAGGGCTAATTTGATCAAATCCATGGACTCATATGAACAGTTTCCTCAGAGCTAGATGGTAAATAAAATGTATCTAATACCATTTGATGAGTTCAGAAAGTAGAACGATATGATTTCTTTGCTCCTCTAACATAAGAAAGAGGACAAAACATTGTGAGTGATATTTATGAACCCGTAAACAGAATTAGCGTGTCTCATACAGTTTCAGTCCAACCTGCTCCGCTCGTTAGCAAAGAGAGAAATGCTTCAGGAGCTGCAGATAAACTGTAGATCTGCTCACCAGCACCAACTTCAGGCAAGGCCATGCAACAGCATGCACAATGTTGACACCCCCGCCACCTTCAGACAATGAGTCACAAATGACAGTACTTTAACAAAACTTCTGTAGTGTTTGTTGATAGGTTTTAAACTTGACATTACAAACATGTATAATAAATATCCCTCTTCTTACGCTCATGAATTGCCCTAATCTAGATTGTCTTTGTCCAAAGGAAACAGTGACTTTACTTTATGGGAATTCAAAAAGGAGGGAGAAAAACTAACAGTAGATTAAAAGGATGATCAGACTGTCAGCATGAAGTGCTCATGCTTTAAACCAGGGTTGGTCATTTTTTCTTCAGATACACTCTTTAAGATTTTGGTTGAAATTGTCTTTAGGTACTGACAGAAATTAATAACTCGTGCTCTGAAAAAGGAACGGAGAAAATCCGTCATCTGTAGCCGGTGTAAACCTGTAAAAACTTTGACAAATGTCTGCCACGAGGTACCAATCTGATGAACCAATCACACGCCTCCCTGTCTCCCTGCTCGTTCTCTACATCTTGAGCGCACTAGCCCACACTCAAAGCGAGTCACCGATGACAGAGTTTATCGTGAGTTTGTCATTGGCCGTTGTGAGTAATTACGGTAAATAGTCGCTTTTTTAAAAAAAAACATGTATTATGATGAAGTTTAGTGTTTACGTACCGCTGAATGAGACAGGAGATGACAGTTTCTACACAATTCAAGCGATGAGCTGAGGTCCGCTTCTCTTATGCAATGGCGCTCGTGCATGTAAGTGAGGGGCGTGGCTTTTGACAGAGCACTGAGGGAATGCTACTTTCAAAATCATGCTAGTTTCCAAAAATTAGCAACCCTGCCTTCAACCTCGAAATCAGCAGGAATGTTTTTTTGTTTTTTTTACTGGAAGCATCTTAGCGTGGACATCAGACAACTTTAATTGTCTAAACTTTTCATTATTTTGAGCAGTTTTAGGACTTTTAGGATAGATCAGAGATAAACAAAAAGCCTATCTACTCATGACAGCTACAAAAAATGTTTTAGAATACAAAAGTAAATAGACTTTGAGATTAGACTCATTTACCACGTCGGTGTTCTGCACTACAAAAGTGAAATGTAGCGGTGACACTTTGGTATCACACTTTTACTTGTTAATTTAACAAACAGTTGGTCACGTTTAGAATTTTAAACATAAAACAATGCAAAGAAAATTAAGCTAGTCCTTGAATTAATGATTTGCCTGTAGGGGGGGCGACGTCAACATTTTTATAGCTAAACTGCTGCTGCAGTTACTTGACTTTCCCGTAGGTGGTGCAGGTGTGCAGAAGTAGAGATTAAATGTATTTTATTTGTGGAGAATTGAAGAATTGCTTAATGTGAGTGAATTTGAGTTTGTGAGTAATGTAGAAGTTTCTTTAAATGCTTCACATCTAAAACACGTCCGGGTTTAACGGTACCGACTCACACAGTGCAGAAATGTTTCACTCACTCTCTCGTGATTCTCCAGAATGAAATCAGCAGGAATGCATGAAAATTAAGAAAATAAAGTGTGTCAAACCCATCCCAAACACTCACTCACAGGACACACACAAAAAAACACATCCAGATATCCCTCACCCAACTGTAGCCATCACACAAAAAAAACACTCACGACCGCCTGTAACCTCGTGTCCACCCAGGTCCTTCCTGTTCCCAGGCTCCACTGGCCTGCAGTGTCCTCACTGTGAACGTCTAACAGCCGCTGCTTGTTGTTCAATAACAGTTATATATTATCCAGATGAAATCGATATTGTTGGACAAGTTTCCCTCTTTCTTCCTCAAAGTGTGGCTGCTGCTGCCTCCGAAACAAATCACAGTTTGGTCAACAGCGCTTCCTGCTGATGGCCGGTCGTCCACAGACCTCAGGACACCACAGGAGTCATGTCCCAGAGCTGCAGATGAACAGAAGACAGAATCAGGTTGTTACCTATCAGTGTGATCCAGCTGGTAGAGACACATTTGTATGCCCACTAGATTTAAAGCTCAGGCAGAGATGAGAAATTTAAATATGCGCTCAGTCAACAATGGAGATAGACTGCCTGTAGGATTTACAAGATACATCTTAACACCTACAACAACAAGTTAGATTTAGGCATTTAAATGCTCAAAAACTGATGGTGTATTTTAAGGAATACATGACTGACAAATTATTAATCATTGTAGACCATTCAGATAACCAGTGACTAAAAACTAGAGTTAAGAAATCCTTTCAGATTAGCAGTCATGTTGATAGTACCAGGAACATTCCTGCTTTTTGAAAAGGGTTAATCTCAGAGAAACAATCAGCACATTTTCAGGAAACAAAATATTAGTTGGTTCCAATAGAAGAAAAATAATATCCAATAAAAAAATAAGAAATGTCCATTCAACTGTTGCAAATGATTTATAGTAATTTGATTTACTCAAATACACAAAAATACTTAAAAGATGAAGGCTGTTAAAATTGTACTCATCATTTCTCATCTTCTTTGGCCCTCTAACAACATCTAGTTTGTATACATTTTATATTCAGCTGCATATTTCTGAAGGATTTATTCAAACACCACTGAATGTGACAGACAGCTCGGGTACTCTGTGGCACTCTGGATAATCTGACAGATACTTAATCATTACAGGATACATACATAGTGTACTTATAGGAACAGAGCGGGGCCCTGGCAGCCTAATTTAGACATAATCTTAATAAAAGAGAAGGACTGAAAACATAAAGCTATTGGCAGAGAAAAGAGCTGACACTGCTAAAGAGTGATCAACTAGCTGTTACTGTGTGTGTGAGACAAATAAATAGACTCATCACTGAAAGCAGCAGACCTTGATAACTTTGTCAGTGCCAGAGGTGAGCAGATTCCCCGTGGTGGGCTCATAGTGCATGTAAACAATGCTGTGCTTGCTGTCGTGGAAGGTGGCTGTGGGCGCTCGGCTGGAAGACACAAAGGGAACGTCCGTTATTTTACCGATGTGAGAAATCCGGAAAAGCTGCGGGCACAAAGAGTCAGTATATGACGACAACAGAGGCCGATTGTTACTCACTCCTCGTCGGTGATGGACTCGTGGCAGCTGTCACACACACGCACCTCGAACTCGAAGCCCATGAGGGGGATGGTGGAGCGTTTGGATGAACATTTGCCGCATACCGCCTGGCCGCACTTCCTGCAGTGGTGCTGAGGAACACAGGATAACCTCAACATGTCGGCTTTGGATAACAAAAGTGTCGTTTCTAACCAAGGAGGAGCAGGGCTGGACTGAAGGTCTTCTCACCATACCCAAAATGAATTCCTTTTCTTCTAAAAACAGACTTCAAACATTTCTTTGCACAAGCTTTTGGCTGAATCCTAAATAATTCCAGTGTATCTTGCACTTTATCTAGGAAATTTAGCTTCTATTTAAATATATAATTTACAAAATTATATACTTAATCCTACTCCTTTTTATTGTGTTGCCATTTCATTTTATGTATTTTTTAACATGTTTTTTTTCCATCTTGTGCTTTTATTGTATTATGTTGTGATCATGTATGTTGTCTACTATTATTATTATTTTAAGAAATTATTTTTGGGTGGAATGAGGGAGAGAGAGAGAGAGAGCAGGAAAGGAGCAACAGGTTGAATTCCAACTCGCTTGGAGGACTACAGCCTCCAAGGGGAGCGCACGCACTAACCACTATGCTACCTGCGCCTAAATCTACTTTTATTTTTAAGCAAATTGAGCTTATGCTTGTCATATGAAATGAGCTTCTGCTGGAATGATCCAACAATAAGTCCTCTCCCGCCCGATTGTGCAACACGACCGGCTGATTATCAAATTAATTCATCACACACATCCTCTCAAGACATATACAAAGGATAACGCACACTTTGATCAATTGTTGATGAGGATACCAAGACATTTGAAGTTAGAAAGGCTAAAAGGTAAATCACATGTAATTGGTGTTTAATGACAGTCATTTTCAATTTGTCAAGAGCCAAATGGAAACCTGAGCTAGTGAAATCACTTGTTGATGATTTTATGACAGTGTTTATCTTTTGTACGACTCTTCTTCGTCTTTTATGGTCCTTTTTATTTCTGTTTCTTTCATTATTTTCTATCGACTTTGCCAGGAAGGGATGGTTTAAACCCCTTCCAAGATTGCTGTGAAGTCGGAAAATGGATTCACACACACGCACGCACGCGCACACGCACACGCACACGCACACACACGCACACGCGCACACACACACACACACACACACACACACACACACACACACAAAGCTGTTCCTCGTGGTGAGACGATAAAACAGCCACAGGACGTTTGTTGGCCATTAGTGAAGCAGGAGTAAAGAGTCGTTTGTGTTTCCTGGGAAGTTATTATTATCAAGAATTCAGGGTGCAGTAGAGCTACTGTATTAACTTTCATTCTAAACTTTGGTGTTTGATAATTTGACGTCAACTTGCTTTTTACATGAAGTGGAAATAAAAATAATCGAGAATGGCTTTTCGTCAGTACCTGTCGTAGGCCGATCTTCTTGCTGTCCCACATCTGTTTGAAGTTCCAGAAGAACGGCTGCTCACACTTCTGACACGAGTCACTGTCCAACCACTCGGGAGTCTGTGCAAACACACAGTTTGAAATGATCTGTCATCCTTTTTCTCAATACACGACTCATCTTTACACTCATGACTGAGTATATAAAGAGAAGTGTAGCTATGGCATTCCTTATCAAAACAATATTTCAAGACTCATGCAAGTACTTGCACTAAAATATGTGTTTTAAAAAATAACTTGTGGTTTTTCTTCTTGTGGAGTTTGCTCTCCTATTAGCTACTGTTAGGGAAAATCTCACTATAATAATGTATGTGTAAGAAGAATAGAAATAGTAGATGAGGTAAAACATCTTTGTCATTCTAAATTGGGACAAAAAAAGCAATCACAGGAAAAGCAAACATATTTTGTGCGATTGAAAGAGGCAACAGATTGATCCTCAGGAGAATTTAAAGTGACTGTGGATAAATAAAGACAAAATCTAGTCCAAACTAACTGTGAGGAGACTGGCAGAGCGCAGAGGGATAAGAGAGGAGGTTGAAGATAGACTGTGTGTGTGTGTGTGTTTCTAAGAGAGAGAAAAAAATCAATGAACATTCTGCTAATCTGGTGAACTCGCAGATCTCCGAAGAGAATTTACTCCAGAGTAGGAGGTAAAGCAAACAGCAGCACTTGATCCACCTCACTGATAAATCTGCACATGTACATTTCCACATTTTTTTCTTTACAATGTGTCCTCGTTGGCAGATTGAGTGTTTGTGTGTAGGGTTCAGAGCCCTTCCTCTTCTCGCTCTCTCACCTCTTGACGGGTTACGTCCATGTTCCAGATGACGATGCCGCCATCTGAGCTGCAGGAGATGAGCTGACGAGTGTGTGAGGCGTAGCACAAGCCCTGAACCTTTTCACTGTAGGACAAACATGAAAACACACATATTACACACGTGTAAAAAAATATTTTCAAATACATCCGAAAATGCAAATTGCTACCCCAAAAAATGCTCGTCTTAACTTCCTAAGCCCCAATAGTGACATCATCAAACTTCTATTCTGTTTGATGATTCAAATCCAACAGATTTTCAGTTTACAAAATAAATAAAAAACACAAGAGCAGAAAAATATTTAGTCAGAGCCAGAAAATATTTCTGCATGAACAAAAATTTATTTAAAAGTATGAATTAATCATTAGCGCAGGGGTAGATCATTTTTGTTCATAGATAAACGACTTCATCATTTTAGCCCTCATAGAAACGATACAAAAATGTTGCTAAGTCTGCCCTAGAAAAATTGTTTTTGAAGCTTTTACATGAAGTCACTTTGAGGATTATTCAAATAAAAACTCAACTTGTTTAAGTTGCCTTCACATTGACGGAATATTTGAAAGAGACGACACATAAATAATTATTCCTTCAGAGGCTGATTGGTTTGCAACGGAATAAATGGAAACACATTAAGAACCCGTCATAATATAAACATTAAGAAAAGTAAATGATGGTGGAATTAACTGCTCAATAATGCGCCTGAAACTGACAAAAGCAATCTATCAAAGTGAAGAAGAAAAACACATATCTAAGACAGGGTTGTTCAGATGGCAGGACAAATTCCCCTTGGGGCGATGAACGTTTCATTTATTCATAAGAGAGGGTGTTTGTGATTCTTACTTGTGTCCCTGCATCTCGATGGCGGTGCCTTTGCGTCCTCCGATGTCCCACATGATGATGGAGTGATCCGAGCTGCCGGAGAACAGAACCCTCTGGACCGGGTCCCAACACAGAGCCGTCACATTACCTGTAGCAATTCATGGATACAAAGACAAACAAATATGTGAGTGAAATATATCCACACACACTCAATCGCAGAGATCAGTTCAGACGAGCGTTCATCAGGCAAAGGTAAAAGCACAAAAATGATCATGATTCTGAGGATGAGCTGTCTCAGAGTTAATTATCTGCTGGCCATTTATCTCAAGTGATGAACTCAGGAAGTGGTTTGTCTCTCCTGGGAGGCCAGTCTGTCTAAGACTTGTTTAATCTACATTTAGTTTAAAAACATTACTCTTCCGTAAACCTTTATGATGTCTCTTTTTATTCCTTTCGTAATATTTAAAATAAACATTGAATTATAAATGAATGACTGTTGAAAAATCATTTCTCTGAATTCTGGTTCTTGTTCTTGTCACTGAACACATCTTCAAACTAATTGAGATGCCTCTTTGTCTTTTATCTCCAACCATCAAGCTTGTATCTTTTAAGACATTTTTTCACAGACGCTTTCGTTGGAGAAGATTCTAAAGTGACAGCATCAAAGATTTTCTCAAACACTAGATCATCGGGGACTTACAGCTCTTAAAAAACACCTCTTAAAAGTCTCAATAAACCTGAACCTGGTCCGGGCTGAGAGAGACATTAAGGCTTAAACTATTATGTGACATTTAATGCAGCGACTGTCTGAAGCTCTGTGTTTTATGAGTGGTTCCTCTAAATATCTAAAAGCACAAACAAATATTTTTTCTTCTTCCTCTTGTAACTGTTGACAGCTAGAAAAAACAAAGCCAGATAAAGACATGAAGAAAAGCTTCTTGGTCATTCCTGCAAACTCATTTAAAAAACAATAGTCGTTAGTAGTCCATAGTAAATAGTTCTGAGTTCCTTTCAAGCAGAGCAGGAAAAAAAACAAGACCAAATCAATGCAATGAAACAGTCTCCTTTAATACAAGGCCGTAATAAATTTGGTCCATTTTATTCTCCTCCTGTTTGGAGTTACTCTGTTCTGGTGTGACTTTCACGCTGCTTAATGTTTGTTTGTTCTGCCTTCATGTAAATGTCCTTCAGTGTTTGTAAAAGTGGACAGCATGGTAGTGACAAAAAAGTCTGACTTGCAGAATGACAACACAAATCATTCATTGGTGCACCTTAGTAGTAGCATGAGATGATAGTGTATTAATACAGACAGCCCTAGTTTAGCCCATTTACTATACTGCAGCAGGAATTCAGAGCTTCATCAACGTGTGCTTCTGCCGCAATTTACAATTATTTCATTGTTAGTTAATGCCATTTTTTAGGCAATGAATACAATAACTGTAATAAAACTGGCCAACACAATTTCCCTGACCTTAACATGATATGTTTCACTGTTTTGTTTTGTCAAAAGAACATCCCTTACCTTTTTGATTTTCAAATTAAAATCATGTTCAGTATGTGTGTGTGTGTGTGTGTGTGTGTGTGTGTTGCATACCCGTGTGTCCCTTGAATGTGGTGACCAGGCTGCAGCTGTCCTGCTCCAGTTTCAGGATGGTCACCTGGCCGGACTGGTCCCCGACAAAGGCGTGTCTGGTCTCGACATCAAATCTGAGAAATGATTAAGGTCAAACTGGAAGAAAGTGGGGGCGCGCTGGTGGCGCAACGGTTAGGACACGCGTCCCATGTGCTGGGGCTCTCGTCTCGAGCGGCAGGCCCGGGTTCACCTCCACCCGTGGCCCCCCTCCGCATGTCATTCCCCACTCTCTCCCTGATTTCCAACTCTATCCACTGTCCTCTCTCTGCATTAAAGGCACAAAAAGCCCAAAAATAAATCTTTAAAAAAAACTGGAAGAAAGTGAACTGTAAGAAATAAAAAAAATTCATGTGGCTCTGGATCATAAAAACACAGACCTAACAATCAAAGCCACACTATGATTTCTACACTGCTTTATAAATGAAACAGTTATAATGGTGTGTTAACTATAAAATGTAGACTGTGGGTCAAAGCAGCAGAGATGTCTGCTTAATGAGCCAGCCCGTCGCTGACCTGGTTAAGTCACTACTGACCAAATCACCACAGCCTCGTCCGCAGTCAAGAAGAGAAAAGCAACAATGGCATAAGCTATGCCCTGACTAGAATACTATGTAATATGCTAAAACCGCATCAGGAGTTTTCAATTCATTGAGCTCTCTGGGACCCTAAGAAGATATATTCAATAAACAAGTATATACCAGTGACTAGAAACAAAGCGAGAAGGTTCCTGGTTCGATCCCCCCCTCAGACAGGGCTGAACAAACTGTGTGGGTTCTCTCCAGGTACTGTTAGGTTAATTGGTGACTCTACATTGCCTGTAGAGAAATGAATGTGAGTGTGGCTGGTTGTCTGTCTCTGTACGTCAGCCCTGTGATTGACTGGTGAACAGTCCAGGTTGTACCCCGCGTCTCGCCCAATGACAGCTGGGATCAAGCTTCAGCGACCCCGAATGAGAAAAAAGTGGTGTAGATAATGGATGGATCGAAACACTGATTATGTCAATCTCAGTCCAACTGTATATCAATCAAATCACTATTTGGATATCATTAATGTTTCAAGTATTTCATTAAAAATACAAAGAACATGCAGCAAAATTTGAACAGTTCAAACTTTTCTTATCTGCCACAATTTGACAGGTGACAGGTTGTATCTGTTGTTTTACCTTAACAGTTCAAATGAGCCAGGGAAACGTCAGAGTGCCATGAGACGGGAGGACCGTGTTAAAAAGATGTTTGTTTAGAGTTGCTATTTCTGTGATAAAAACAAAGCTGAAAGAAATGATGCTGATTCACTGTCAATTCATTTGTCAGTTATCTATATTTTAGGTTATTTTGATACTTCTTCTTAAAGATGGTACATCTATGCTAGCACCAATGACAGTTCATTAGATTGCTTGAGATAACGGTTTTTTTTTACAAAATGTCCTGTCACTGTTTCAGTCTGAGTTGCGCTGACTTGTTCCAAAACAAACAGCTCCCACCGTGAAATTCAAACAACCAAATAAAAACTAGACAATAAAAAATGTGTACTTTAAAATAGAGCTGTCTGTATGGTGTCGTAGATTACAGGCCTTTGTAGTAAATTACAGAACGGCTTGTTCAGGTCATAGTCTCAAATAATAGTCTTTCACATATTTAAATTATTATTCTATCAGATTGTATCCAACATTTGCAGGGCACACACATGCAAAAAATATGGTCCCACAACTGAAGTTCCTGAAAAGAAAAAAAACTCAGCTACTCGTAGCATTGATATAAAGGCAAATATTCTCATTATAGCGTCATCGTACTCTGTTGCTTCGTCCGCCACTTCTGCATCGTTCTTTTGATGTCATGTCTCAGGAGACCCCTGCCAGATCTCGAGGATTTCACGGGCAGTCTTCATAAAATTCTCTGGATATTTACTGGAGTGCACATTGTATGTGGAAAGGGCTATAGAGTAGATGGCAGAGGGCTGGACCAAGTGTGGTAAACGTAAGGAGGGGGGGGTTTGTTTTGTTGCAAGAAAACCGACTAATAGTCCCAAATCTTAAAATTCACAATAGTTTAATTTATGTACTTAAAAGATGCCTAATTTATCTTGCAAAATCTCCTTTTTTATATATAGCAAAAAAATAGGGTGCACGCTATTTATCAAAACATGCTTAAATATTTTTCAAAGGTCATGTTTACTATGCATCCAGTGTCTGTAGGCTGTACAGAGAGAGGAACCCTTCAGGTTTGGAACCATCTTTGTTGAAACCAAGATCTGGGTAAGCAGTCATTTTCAGAGATACGGGGTTTATACAACTCTTGTTTATACAAAAGCATTTAAATTAGAGTCACTGAAGTGAAACTGAAACAACAAGTAACCAGATGTCTACAACATATCCTCTTTATTCTTCCCTGTTAACTACAAAACAAAACACTCACGGGCACTCGTGCAATGTGGATCGAGCCAGTACAGCCACAGCCCTGTCTCTCACATCTGAGGTCACTCCAAACAGAAGCAGCAGAGGTCACTGCTCAGCGTCTCTTACTGAGTTTCTTGCCCTACTGGTCAGACAGGTTAGCATGTAGAAGCTAGCAGGCGACTAGCAGTGAGAAGACCTCATGGCAGCCTCATTGGTATGGATCAGTGTGGCTGCTGAGCACTCACAGTCTTTCATGTGGCCATTACAGACACCTCCTCACACCGTTTCCTTGACAACAGCATGACTGATGCCTATTGTTAGCCCTTTTCCATTAGAACAAACTAACTGGAAGCTAATCTCAATTGCCCTTTCTTGTGTTGCTGCGGCCTTAAAATAGACTGTGTTGTCATAATAAAAGGCAGAGATTTTTCACAGTTCAACACACCAAAGATGGCTCGACACTCTGTTACGTCCACTCCACTCCATTTAGCAGGAAGCTTAACTGTCAGGTTCACTGAACTCACTCCAGGGGCCAAGTAGCCCACAAATCAAGACAACAATCAGAGCAGGAGGGTGCAGGGGGGCATTAAAGGATACTGTAGTCCTGAAACCCAGGCGGCGGTGCGGTACGTTCCCAGCTGCTGACCGCTCTCTGAGCAGTGCCAGGTGAAGTTTTTGTCCTGGCCGGTGCTCAGAAGCCACTCCATCTCCAACACAAACAGCACCACAGTCACTCTGCCTTGATGGGCTGCAGGAACACACAACAAAACATTTATACACTACTTAAGATCCATTTTCAAACTTGCATCAAAAATTCCCAAAATACCCCACAATCAACAAAATTTGTATTCTGTACTTGCAAAGAAATGTGGGTTATACACCCGATTTTGGACAGCATTGCTCAAGACAGTAGATGGTGCTACAGTGGAGAATCACACTTTCTTTAAGCCTCAGAAGTCTGCAATAGAAATGTTGTTTCAGTGTATATTTTGGTACATTTCATCTTTTTGCTGTAATTTCTTGGGAGTGTTTTAGAAGGCTTTATACATCTAGACTTACAAATGCTAAAAGAAAATGTTACAAATCCACAAACTATATGACCTATTTACTTGTTTCAGTTTTCAGAAATGTAGATTTTTATGAGCGGAGAGCATAGTTGTTTTGCGGTGTACCATCACTCATGTCTCTGCAGCTGAATATCACAGATAACTCGTCTTGTGCAGAATGCTATGAATATAATAAGTGTTAAAAAACACCCATCTCTCCAGACACTATGAACAGTGTGTTGTAAGACAGGCACAGAAAATAGTGTCTGAACCAGACCCACATTCCTCACTCTGAGTTTCAGCTTTTAAGATGCAGGGTCCCTCACACCAGGCTGAACCACAAATACATTCATTTGTGCCGATTGTCCATTAATATTCTGAATAAGAGGTAATGAAGGATGTGCCAAGGAGCTGTGCAATATCTCAATATGTCACTACTACAAGAAGGTGTTTTTATGTATACGTGGAATTGTTACATGTTTTGTATAATCTCTATTTATGAACTTTTTAACACCAGGGAGTCCAAGAAAAAATTCCCCTTGGGGACAGTAAAGTATATCTTCTCTTCTCATTTTGCAGTAATATGACGAAAATAAAAGCAAATAATAAGGGATGCACGGATGTATCAGTTGAACACCACTGTTGGCTGATGCCTGCCCTGTTGACAAACAGAATGTAGCATGAACCTATGTCAGTAACTAACGTTTATCTGTTATGATGCATCGATTAAACGCTGGCAACCAAACAACCAAGCTACTGATTCAGAGAAGAGGATCTTTATTGGGCAGAAGAAGTCATCTGTTGGACAGACTCTACTTTGTTTTCATGGTCAAAGGTGACAGTAAACCCTGGCAGCGTGGGAGTATTTAATCGTCACTGGAAAAGATCAGCCACATGCAGTTTGTAAGATATGTTCCAGTGACATTTCAAGAGGAGGAACTAAAAGCATACATTTAAAACAACTCTTATGAGCTCATCTGAAAAAGAGACATGAAGAATTAAATAAAGTAATGAAAAGTAAATCAGTATCAGCTAGATTGTTATCTCAAAAATTGTATCTCTACAAATAATCTCAATCTAAAGCTTTGACTAAAAGTAGGACAAACCTTTTAAATTTAATTTAAACATTACATTTGTCTTACCACCTTTAATAAATGTTTCAAAACAAACCACCCAGTGGTTTCTTTCAGTTCTCCTTCACAAGTTTTATATTAACCCACTCAAACACACATTCATAGTTCCTGTCTCACCCTGGTAAGTGTTTGCTGGGGTCATCTTATTGTAGTCTTCTGACAGGATGAACTCCTGAAAGACAGGATGTGGACACAGAGGTCAGTTACTGAGGTTTCCAGACAGATCCAGAAATGGCAAACCAATTATATTACAGTGTGATATTGAAGTATTTAGTTATATTAGAGTATGACAGGACCCTTTAAAAACTCTCACATTGTTATTCTAAGGATTGAATCTGAGGCAAAGGCCTGTAGGAAGATTGATACGTTCCTCTTCCGCTTAGTAAAATGTAAATGCAAATCAATTTAGACAGAAAAGGCCTGTCAGGCCTTCAAAAAGAAGAACAGCTTGTGCTCTTACTGACACTGTACTTTAGTGTGAATTAACACCCATACCAAAATAACTTGAAGTTTTCATGTTTTTTTTTACAAAATGTCCAGTCACTGTTTCAGTCTGAGTTGTGATAACATAGCTCCCACAGTGAAATTCAAACAACCAAACAAAAACTAGACAATAAAAAATGTGTACTTTAAAATAGAGCTGTCTGTATAGTGTCGTAGAGTACAGGCCTTTGTAGTAAATTACAGAACGGCTTGTTCAGGTCATAGTCTCAAACACCTAACAAAACTTAAGTTAGCAGCTCACAGTGACATGACAAAGCTCTCCCAGAGACACTCCTATCTCACTGGAGATCAGCCGACACGTTGACAAAATACATACAGTTTGTGCTGCGTCCCGCTTTATGACAATGAAAAATACCACAAGATCTTCCTGTTAACATTCAGAGGAAAATGCAGTCTACAGTGGGATGACATGTGGACATCAGGTGATTACAACTGAAGCAGCACGAAAAGAAAACAGTTGGACGTTGAGAGAGGGAAAAAAAAGAAAGGGTTGTTTTTGGAGGTTTGTGGTTTTTACTTACACAGATGCTGCCAGTATCCATCCCCACAGACAGCCTCCTGGTCTCGGGGTTAAAGGACATACAGGAGCACTGCGCTGGAGACACAGAGGAAAACAAAATGATCTGATACCAATATATTGCTCGATATCTTTCTGAGATCTATCTTGGATCTGAGAGATAGATAGATAGATATAGATAGATCTTTTTTGTTGCATTGATCCCTCAAATGCAGTTACCAAACACTTGTTGAAAAGCTATTTAATGGATACAATATGGTCACCCAACTGGAAAGTAACTACGCATGTACAACGCGTAGTTGATAATGTCCTATTACCGTTATTTGGGATACTCTTTAAGTACGCACTTCAAAAAATAAACAACTTAAGTCTAGTTTTCAGACATTCTTATCTGGAGTAGTGTTATTTATAACGTGACCCTGTCGGTGTTCTTTGATAGTTAATTTATGCCTAAGGGACGCTGTTTCTATATGACTTAAAAAAAAAACATAACTCTCACAGCCTGAAGCGTACCACACTCTGTAAGAACCATTCATCTGATCTTTTCAGCCAGATTCTGATGCTGCACCTGTTTCATGATTTATCATTCAAAGTGCATCTCTTGAGCTTGATACGCATATCCTTTCTGATCCCCCCCCCCCCCTTGACCCTCAAGGATAAGCAGGCAGAGCTAATGGATAGATCTCAACAACACTTTGACATCCACAGCTTCAAATGGTCATGGACCAGTGGTTTTGTTATGTAACCCCCCCCCCCTCCCCCTCCCCTGGGTTAATTGCAAGGTACACAAAGCATTTTACTCGGTCGCTGTTTATTAAAGTCTCCCGAGCGGAACGTGTTTTGTGTTTGTTGACAGTCAGCCTCGGTGTTGTTCTATTTTGCATTTTTACTGCTTCCTTTGATTGCCTTGTTTACTTGAACAAAAAGGAAATTAACTCTGCTAATATTGTCTTTTTCTTCATTGCAGATTTCACATATGAATCTACCTTATCAGCAGAAACAATGTCAGCTGTCTGAAACTACCATTCCTGTCATAAAATATCAGAGTCTGTCAGGGAAAAAGAAAAACATGCAAGGTCATCCTGCAGAAAAAATGCAGCAACAGTGTTGATGAGCTGATTGATGGTACAATCTTAAAGCACGACACATGAGTACTTTTTCCTACTTTAAAGCCACAATGTATTTGTTCTTTCTTGGAATATTGCCTTATATGGGTATTTATTAAGAGGGTACAACTGTGTGTTCAGTGTGAGATGGTAAAGCTATTTAAAGAACTTCCTTTCTGCCCGATGAAATGTGGAGAAAACAAACCAAGAATAAAAATACTTCAGATAATTCAGATATTTCTGTTAACCACTATCGATGACAGATGGCAATATCCTGAATGCACCGGTTGAGCTTTTAGAAACAACAACAAATAACAATAATAATAATAATAATAACCGTGGGATAAAGGTCCCTACATTTGACCTCACCTCCTTTAAGTTTCCAGAGAGCTGAACAAAGATTAAAAAACTTAAGTTTGCGCAACTCAAGGAATGCACAAATGCTGAGAAGGGGCGTCGGTAGCCTGGTGGATATTGGGCACGCCCCATGTACGGAGGCTATACTCCTCCAAGTGGTTGGTCATGGTTAGAATCTGACCTGTAGCTCCTTTCCTGCATGTCATTCCCCACTCTCTCCCTCTTTCTGATTTCTGACTCTATCCTCTGTGCTAACTCCACAATAAAGGCAAAACAAGCCTTAAAATAGATCTTTAAAAACAACTAAACCATCAATCTCTATAAAAAAAATATTAAGATATTAATGTCATTATTTCTGACTTACTTGTTTTGGACAAATAATTAAAACGATGTAAATGCTGTATCTTTTTATCGCTTTGGATAACAGTGTCTGCTAAGTGAATTGTAGAACATAGTAGAGCACACTGTTTTCAGTTTTTCTGTCAGTGAACTGAAAGGTTAAAAATGCTGTTTCTGTGCTTCTGTTGTTAAACCACAGATCTTGCTGATGGTAGCAAAGGACTTCCTTCGGTTGCTCAACAAAGGACAAACAGACGTGCAGCACTGCAGTACTGTTGAATAGACCAGCACCAACTGGACTGACCCCCTCCCCTTCCTCCCCCTCCTCCCCCTCCTCTTAGAGTGGTACATTCTGCCTCCTGATTGTTGTTCATTAAGACCACAGAGGAGAGGAGGAGAATGATCCTACAGGAACACGTGCTGCAAGTTCAGAATCAGGAGCCATTCCTACTGTGCTTTCTTGTTATTCTGAGAGTTGACGTCTGTGTAATCACTTTGTGCGTCATGATGTGAGAAATGTCAACACAGAATGAAAGCAAAGACATAGGAACATTAACAAGAAAAGAAATTCACAACAGCTCCTTTCCAAGAAGTCTGTGTTTCCAGTACAAATTTGCTTTTTAAAGTTGCACACTGCTACATATTTATGACTTATTTGATTAGATTGAACAGGCCAAAGATTGATCTCATTCAAATACAGACCTTGTATTTGTTTTAACAAATTTCCTTAAGGGATCGGAAGAGACAGCTCGAACAGTATCGTTTAAAACAGTATTGGAATACTTACATGTCATTGTATGGTAGACACTGGGCCAGTACTGACCGCTGTCTCTCTTCAGCCATACTCGAATCGTCCTGCGGGATCAAACCAACCATGATGTTTTAGTGCCTTCCCAAAGCTCTCATAGCATCTAAAGTCTAACTTTAAACCTGACAGATATCAGAATTCTTGTGGACGATACCATTTTTGCTGACGGACAATGACCTGCTCTGAGATCCTTTCTCTATTGATATATGAGAATACAGGAGGATATGCAGTTCTCCAAATTAAATATCTAGAATTCAGAACGCTCAAATAATATTTAGCTTCCTGTATGGAGGAATTTTTTTTGTTTGGGTTTGACTTTTTTTTTTATTTTTTATTTTTTACAGAAAATAAAATAAAATGCTTGACTGATTTAAGAACGATGTAATCAAGACGTTTGCCGGGAAAGCACTCAGCACCTCAGAACTGTCACAATCATTGTGCACTATCAACACAGAAAATGAATTATTATTTATTCCAGGTCAATAAATCACTAAAATCAGTGGTGTTTGGAAACTTCACGATACCGCATATTTTTTTATTACCAAATGTTTTTAAACAATACGATCTCCAAAATCCAGCATCAAAAATACAGAAGGTTTGAAAAATTTGCCAACGTACTTGTGCAACTTAGACAGTAAAGGTTTTGGTAATTAAAAAACATAGAGTCAATACTGGGTGTCTAGGACTTGTATTTTTGTTGCTGTGGTATTGAAACAGGTATTAATTAAAATGTATTTTTACTATTATGGTGTCAAAGTTTTAAAAAATTATATTAGGACAATATTGGTTATTGCTGAATATTTCCTCTCTAAAAATAGTATTGGTCTCAGTCTCACAAAATCAACACCCTTTTTATAAAACTATGTAGGTTGTAAAGGAAATGTTATACCATTTTTTTTTAGTAGGCCAACATATCGCAAGCATCTGTCCTTTACATATTAAATAGCCAAAATATAATAAAGCCATAGTTGTTTAGGCATTTAACTAATTACTAATTATAATTATTTCTTTACACATTTCAACATACAACCTTTAAACATACAAAGCCTCAAACCAAGCCTCTAGCACTTAGACATGTAAATAGACTGGAAACACATGACAACCAAAGGAAAGCACACACACAAATACATGTATATATATCCACTCTGGACCCAAAGACTACAGGAAGCTCCATTCTGTAACACAATAACATGGTTTTTTTTTAGCCTTATGTGCCAGAACATGTTAAACACACCCAAAAGTGCAATACTGGTTAGACAGTCGGCTGGTTTGGTTAATATTTGGCAGCTTTCTGACCACTATTAAAATGTGCACAGCAGACATGTTTATCATACCGTCGTTTACTGGCATGTAATGAACTGAAATGACTGTGTCAGCTGACAGGTAAACCTATGTTAAAGGATTTTTCTTCTATAAACCATTGGACTGTTTATAAATAATTAAACCAGACGGCAGCATGAGCTCAATCAATAACAGACAGGAGCAGAGGGGGGGGGGGCATTGCTGCAGAAAAAAAAACAAGGCAGGGACGGTTGTAAATTAGGATACTTTGACACTAATTCGCAGTCTAGACGAGCTTACCTGTCCTCGGACACGCTGATAACACCGTCTTCCTTGGGGATGATGACCGCCGTGCTAACAACATCTTGGAAAGCCTCGATTTTGCTCAGCAGACACGGCTTCCGAGCCTGCGCTTGAGGCTGAATTTCGGCCGCCATGGGTTGTTGGTGGTGGTGGTGCACAAACCTTCGTCTCCGGGACACATAACCCCAGCCCGGTCCGACAGCAGAGCCTCCTCGGCTAAAGGGGGGGGCTGCTAGGCTAGCTGTCAGCGGGCAGCGCGCAGTGTTGTGACGGCTGTAGGAGATGCTGCTAGTCAGCTGACATCACGCACACCCGCCTACATCCAGGCAACAATCATTTCCGGTTAATAAAATAAGACTACCGGATGGACTGGCCATGTCACTTTTCTCTAAATAAAGGCATGAGTTCTGATACATTTTTAAGAAGTGTTCTTTTTATTCCAGGTTATAAAAAAAACGGAATAAATTCGGACTACACTTTTGTCAATAGCTGATCTATTTTTTATTTTTTAAATCTATCTTTTAGTATCTATTTTTTTAAATCTATTTTTTTAGTATCTATTTTTTAAATATATTTTTTAGTATCTATTTTTTAGTATCTATTTTTTAATATATTTTTTAAATATATTTTTAGTATCTATTTTTTTAGTATCTATTTTTTTTAATCTATTTTTTTAGTATCTTTTTTTTAGTATCTATTTTTCTGTATCTATTTTTTTAGTATCTATTTTTTTAATCTATTTTTTTAGTATCTATTTTTTTTTGTACATTCTTAATTTTTTTTTTAATTTAAATTGTACTGTGTTCACTTTTTGTCTGCAATCTTTGCTCTTTGCTGCTGTAACACTGTCAATTTCCCCATTGTGGGATAAATAAAGGATTATCTTATCTTATCTTATCTTAAAGTATGTTGTTTCATCTCAATGTATGCAACAGCTACTTCAGGCCATAGACTGTATGGTTCTGACCAAGCAATCTAATTGGCCAAGAGGGATTCTGTCTAATATCTAGTAGGGTACAACCTACAGTCTATGGCAGGGATGAGCAACTTTGGTCACAGCCAGGGCCACATTAATTTAATTCTCACTGCCAGGGGGCCAAATTGTAGTATACAAAAACGATTACAGTCAATTTTGTCTCCAATTTAACTCAACATATACCAGTGATCAAATATTATTATGGACATACTTCTGGTTTTCATGATTTCATGGCAGATTTAGTCATGTTTTCTTTCTGTTCCCAATTAATTGATGTGTAAAAATTGACCTGAGGGCCACATTGAGGGTTGATGGGGGCCGCATATGGCCCCCGGGCCGCCAGTTGCCCACCCCTGGTCTATGGGTACAACATACAGCATTTTTTCACAATAACAATAGCATATGTATCAATCCGCCTAGACATAATGAATACAGTCAATTAATATTACACCACAAGGTGTTTGTCTTTATTATCTAAATTAAATTTAAATATTATTATTATATATGTCTGTTTTTGGGTTCTTTTCTGTGAATTGTTTTTAGTATTTTGCATTTGTTTAGTTCTTGCTGTTGTTAATGTGGTTGGTTTGCTTTAGTTTGCTTTGTTCTTGTTTGTCAAAGCACTTTGTAAACCTGTGTTTTTAAAAGTTGTTATATAAATAAATAAAGGTACAAATAGCCTAAAAGTACAGCTCTAATGCAAAGTAGCTGCATGTTAGATATAGACCATTATCTGTAAATATACAGTCTGTTAAGACATAAACAAAGTAACACGACTGCAGATGATTGGTTTGTTTGGCAACACTCAAGTTTCAGTTATTTGGAATTGTGCTGCCTTCAAGTGCTCCTCGGATATGTCGTATTTACCGTATAGTACTAGTAGCCTTAATAAGCACTCCAACCTCCGAAGTCGTGATTACCAGTGGGAAATTTTGATGGTACCTCAGTTGTGAGGTTTGCGGTACGTTTCAGGGCAGCAAAAATGGCAGAAAACTTATAAACATGCTTACAGTATAGCCCACTGAGACGACATAAAAAGGGACAACACAGACAACTTTAGGCTATGCTAAGCCTAAAGTTAGAAATAAAGACAGCTAGCTAAGGAAATATTTGTTAATTATAATGTTATTTTAGCTTGTAAATTAATTAAGATGTCAACTAGGATACATCTGATGTGCATTCCATGTTTTTCATTCTTCTGCTGAAGCACAAAAGAGCTGTAGTCTCTACTACTTGCTATAGGGAAGTACATTATTTCCAAAGAGCACTTGAATGCAGCATTCGTTGCCTGCTGGCAGTCTGGGGGAGCACACAACAATAATCTGATGTTACTTTTTACTATATTGTATAACTGTTGGATAATATTGTTTTCCATAATGTAGTGTTGTACTGAAGATCAGCACAACTGTGATCTAGATGAAGTGCTGATATTCACACCTCATCATCGAGTGTGAAATATTCTATCCATAAGATATATACTAAATTTAGAAAAAATGAAATCAGATATGGAAAGAGAAATTCTGATAGGAAGTGATACAATCTCAAATAAACAATGCCACAGGGCTAAAGAGAAGCTCAGTGTTAAAATTTACATAATCCAAGCTTTTATTGTTATCTTGCAATCAATATATTCATTAATTTAAGGGCTTTAGATAATCGGAGCCAAAACCAACTAGGCCGTGATATTATTTGTAACAGCATTGCTTGTTTATTAAAAACATATAATCACTACTTGTAACTCAGGGCTTGTTTACATTTTCAACTATTGACCTGCAGGAGGCATAAGACAAAGATCTGATAGTACCAACATAAGAGGGTGAGCAACATTCATAAACATATTGTGTTCAATTTAAGGGAGAAAAAACACTGAAGTCATAAATGTTATGTTGTGAGTGAGTCTGTTATCTGAAACTGAAGTTGTCTTTGTAATATTATAGGTAGCTTCACACATTAAACTGAAACAGAGCTGTCAGTGGTCAAGTGTAATTGATAACAGAACATCCCATCCGTTATAGACTTTCAATTTAAAACACTTTAAACACTTACTGAAACTCGTCGCTGTTTTAGACTTTATCCCAAGCAGAGTTGCCATAAATCGATCATGTGATATTTTTGAAGCCTTTAAGTTATGTTTGTTAACATCGCCAAATACAAACGTTAAACTCTTTCACTCTTTATGATATATTTAGTTTAGGCTTGTTGAATAAAGAAGTCGATAAGTTGGGAAATATTCATTTTCGGACACAGTCAGTCTGGATTTCAAATTAAAGGTCTAGTAAGAAAAGTTAAAGTCGACTGAAAATGTATGGATGTTGATTTCTTTAGGATATTTTCTCATAAAAATGTTTGCTAAAAGATATATCTGTATGGATTTATTTATTTTTCAGAAAGAAAGACATCTCGTCTCCCCTAAAGTGTAATGTCTCTGTTTATATTACATTACTGTTTTTATTGAAGTGTAAAATAAGTAGGCTCAAATTAAATGTTGTGACTGGTTGAGACTGTGACAGGCATGATGGTAAATGTTTCTTCTCACAAATACAGCATGGAAAGGCATAATCTGAAAAAAAAAAAAAATCTAAAATGTATTTGAAAAGAATAACATTTTAAATGTGAGCCATGTTTCACTTTACTTTTTACACTGTATCATTGTAATGCACATCATTCATTATATTAGTTGGTTCACACTGATAGTTCCCGTAACACCTTCTACATAAACAATTTTATCTTGAAAATTGTGTCACTGGCAAACCGGAATATGAAGTGTTGTTCGTGTTGCTTCTGAGAACTGTGTCAAACATCTTCGCTATCGACTGCTACCGGATGGTTTCCTCCTATTTGCACGGAAGTGATGATGTTTTCAACAAGCTTCATTATGTAAATTGCATTGCACAATCTCTAACGCCTGGTCGAGTGTCATGTGTCTTTTATGGTGAAACCCCATCTATCAGACAGGATCATTTACATAGTGCTGCCCTTTTGGTATCTTTTAAGGCCTAATAATCCATGTTTGTGTTAAGTACAAACTTATGGGAAGCAACAAATTAGCTACTTCCTACTGCTTTCATAAATCTCACTTAGTAAATCTCTTCACAAAATGTTTTTAGACTGCTACATTTATGAATCTTAATGCACATATGGGAAGTCAAAGAGCTAAAGAAAGGGCGTGTGGGTGCGTGCGCATGTCAATCCCTTGCAGCGACTATTCATCTAAAGCTGTCCTCTTTCTGAGCGTTTCGCAGAAAAGGGCTGTCTTTATTTGGAAATCACATGAAAATAATGTGCCATTGTGCCAGCCAGTAATTTGTCTTTACCCCGGGAGCACTCTGGGATTAATATTGCAATGCTTTATGCATGATATTGTCTGTTACTGCCTTCACTTTCCCCCTCAATAGTCTCCAGGGCTTGTCTTTCACAGTAGCCCACGCCCGTGCATAGGATGAAGTAAATGTTGATTATGCAATCAACTTTCAGAGCGGACACAGGCAAAATCCAAAACAATATGGATTCCAAGAAACTGCCGAAAATACCCAAAAAGACGAGCATTATCACCATATATATATATAATATATAATATATATATATATTGCATTCTTAAACACACATCGTAATGTAGTGAATATTTTTCCTCGCATTCCTGCCTCTCTCTCTCCAGGCAGAGCAAGCATGCGCATGAGACGCACAGCTTTTGGCCTAATTTGGATATGGTAATGAAGCGGCTCCCGGACAGCCAATGGGAAGCGAGTGTTCTCGCACGTGGTAAGTGAAAGACCCGCTCGGGAGGCGGGGCTAAACTCAGGGGCTTTGATTAAAACCAGTGGCGAAGACACAGCGCATTCAGTGTAGGGAGAAGGCAGGGACTACACTATGAGGGGGAACTTTGTTACTATGAAAACTTAAAGCAAAAAATATTGTAAAAAAAAAAAAAAATATATATATATATATACATATATATATATCAAAATCCCTCGTAAATCAATAACCTGCCCCCTTTAGGGTGTGAGGTTTTTTAGTTTAGCTCGCCCCGGAAAAGGGCTTCAACACTCACTATTCTTACACTTTTTTTTTTTTGAAAGAATGTGTGAGACAGACAGTTAGCAAAGCTAAGCTAAGCTAGCTGAGAGAGAGAGAGAAGAGAGAGAGAGAGGGAGAGAGAGAGAGAGAGGTGATACAAGCGGCAGGAAGAACAAAAGATTTTTTTTTGTTTTTTTTTTTGCGTTTTGACCGGTTGTTACTGACACCCAAGTCCATGCAGAACGTGTCATTACCATCACAATGCCCGTTTTACTTTTTCTGATAGACACGTCCGCTTCAATGAACCAGCGCACCCACCTGGGCACTACCTATCTGGACATAGCAAAAGGCGCTGTTGAGACTTTTATGAAGGTACTGTAAACCCAAGTCGTTTTGACGTCATTGTGTGCTGTTTGCAACAACAGAAAAAGAAAAGCTCGGCTGTCAAAACCTTGAATGATCATGATTCTCTCCGCAGCTCAGAGGGAGAGATCCGGCGAGCCGAGGGGACCGGTACATGTTGGTAAATTTTGAAGACGTTCCGTTCGGGATAAAGGTAGAGTTTTTTTGTTTTTAGTTTTCGGGGGGTCATGTCCAGCTTTGCATTGACTTGTCTCCCCGCACACCCTCCCCTCCTCCTCCCCCCCCCTTTCCACATCGCTCCACCACGTTGTGATCAAATTGTATAGAGGAAAAAATCTTCCAGGAGGAGCTTTTCATACCCCTTTTAAAACATGGCCGACATTTTGTTTCAGTGTGAGCAGCAAGGAACTCTGGGTGTTATTTATACAGCGAGGGTGATATGAGAGAGGGAGGGGAGGGGGGGAGGAGGGTGTAAGGGGGGGGGGGGGGAGGCTAGGTTACTTTAGTTGTTTAGAAAATAAAATAGTCACTTTTAGTTTTGACTGTGTAATTTCCTCTCTGGGTAGTAACGGGGTCAAGTGATTGGCTGCAGCAGAGCTGAGAGGAAGCACCCCCCCCCCCCCCCATGTCTGTGTTTATCATCAAGCTTTTACAAGTTAACTTCTGCAGAGTTTGTCAGGTGGTCACAACAGTTTTTTTTGGGGGGGGGGGGGCACTTCTACATCTTTTTTAAATTTTATTATTATTATTATTTTTTGATGTGTTACCATTAATGACATGTTTTGTGTCTTGTTTTTTTTTTTTTTTTTGCTTCTCCCAAAAAACAAAAAAAAAAACAAAAGGCTGGATGGAAAGAGAGCCACGCCACGTTCATGACAGAGCTGAGGAACCTCCAAGCAACCGGACTCACAACTATCGGCCAGTCCTTGAGGACCGCTTTTGATTTACTCAATCTCAATAGATTAGTGACTGGGATAGACAACTATGGACAGGTATGTAGCACTGACTAGGCAGAGAGGAAATAAGGTTTTATAAAGCGTTATGACAAAGTTGATATATAGCCGCTGCCCCCCCCCCCCACAGACCCCCCCTTCACCCACTCCCAACTCCCCTATCCCCTATCCCCAGTCTTACAAGCATCAACCACCTGCATACAGTGACCCCACACACTTTCATGACACAAACACAACTGCAGCAAATAATGAAGACAAGAGAAATAACTTTTTTTTTTCACTTTAGTAACTTTTATTGATTTCACCATTTGATCTGGTGGTGATTTTAAGTTTGCTTAAAATACTTAAAATGGGCTCTAAATTAGGGTAAGCTTCACGCTAATATTCTTTTAGATGCAAAAAAAAGTTAAAATATTTAATTAGCTTAAGCCCCAAAGTGCGCAGTATATCTTATTTTGAAGGGTTTCTTTATAGGGAAAACAGTTGATGCAGTTTGCATTTAGTTGTTGTTTTATTTGCTACACCTAGCTAAGAGGCTGAAACGAATGCACTGTAATACAAAATATCTGTTGTGAGTCCTGTCTCTACGAGGGTCATGATGCTTACTTTTAGTGAACCAGTTTTAGGTACTGGTTGTTAGAACTGGAGATAGTCGAGTAGACGTGCTGTGATGTTTTATTGCCTTTTTTTTTCCCAAGAGGCTTTTTTGACATTTAAAATTCCCTCACTGATGTAAATGGTGTGGACAAAAAAATTTGAAACCCGTTGAAGAGATGCAAATCGATGTGAGTCAGCGCCTCTTGGCAAACGTAACAACTCAAACCAAACATTACAAATGTTATGAAGGGATGATTAAATGCCCGGCTGCTGTTTATGAGTGCACTACTGTTTGCGAGGGAAACTTTAAAAACAGTAAAAGAGCTACCTTCTTGTTCAGATTTGAGATAAAGCGCTGCTGCCTGCTGCGCCTTGTTGAGCAGATTCTTAGGCTTCTTTTAAAAAGTTTTTTTTTTTTTTTTTTGCAAAGATGCTTAAATTGAGACAAATCTGTTAAAAGTTCTGCAACTGGGATCCTTTTTCTGTTCAAGTCAGGAGCAAACAGAGATTTTTCTTACAAGAAAGTCCTTGAATTATTTAAATATTCTTTACCCTAGATTAAGAATCTTTGTATGTACATAACAAGGCTCGTCAGAAAGTGCACTTTAGTCCACAAACCCTAGATGCGACTTCTGTGTTCTGGCACAAATCAGTTGTAAGTTGTAAAACTCAAAACCAGTCTCTCCTGGAGCGGAGCTGCAGAGTCCATCCACAGCTGGAAACCTGCATTCTCATAACTTTTAATTGTGGCTGAATACGGAAAAAAAAAAGAAAATCTTCGTCGAGCCCACAACGTCTGTAACTAATTCGGTATGACTGGAACACCTCCAAAAAGTGCCGCCTAATGACATCACCAGTTGAAGTCTCTGGTCAAATTTCCACTTAGGGGAGGTAGTTGCTGAAAGAGAAGCTGTGGGAGACTGTGTGTACAGTTTGAAATACGGATTTATCTGCAACAGATGATAAAACCTTCTCTCATCATGTTATTACTAAAGACTGGACAGTTTTGCCCTGACTTCTTGTTAGGAAGAAAATAACATCAGAAACTCAGGGGGAGTATCTACATCTACAAATAGGATTGCCTTCACTGTGGAAATACATGGCAAACAGAATATTATTAAAGGAGCCCTTAAAGTCGACTGCAAGATAAATCCTTAGATTGTTGTTGACGTAGAATCTGGACGCCGGTTTTCCAGCGTTGAGGTAAGTCTGGAGGATGGGAGTAATAGTGGATGAAATTCCTGAGTAACAAAGGGGAAATCCCCACAATCCACATCATACATCCTGTATATACATACAGCATTCATGATGAGTGTCAAGACGCTCGAGGGGAGTTTGAATGTCAAATGCCGACCATGCTGTCAAGCTGGCAGTAGTGATATGGACTCAGAAGGCGCAAACAGCACTGTGCCGAGGCCAAGGTTAGGTTACTCCGTCCTGCAGCGGTCGCCACTGACCTCTAATGACAGGCTGATTGAACTGTATTTTTAAATTAATGACCCGTTCTCTCCTCTCGGGCCCATTCAGAGCTTAAACAAGGTCAGTCTCAGAATAGGGGACGCGCTCCCCTCTATACTTAACTTGGCTTTGACATCACAGCCAGTGTTGTAATTACAAGCAACGAGTGTATTTAGCCTCTCAAAGTAAGTGTTAAAAGAGGGGTACTAAGTATTTAACGTATTATGAATTAATCTGACCTTATTTTGATAAAGCGCTAATCTCTCAGGCGTTATAATATCCAAAAGTAATGAGTTATTTGTTGTTAAACAGCTCGTGTCGAATAACTTAAGCTCACAATCTGCGAACCATCATATTCATTTGATAAAATGCATTTTCACATTTAAGAAGCCAAAGCATTCATAGCAATAGTCAAAATAGTTTTTAGCTGATTAATTGACCTACTGAGTACTTCAGAGGCGCGTCCCGTCTTTTAAGTGTTTCCTTTTAAAAAAAAATTGTTTCATTTTGACCTTTTTATGAAGCTTAACTTTGCTGTGAACGGGCATTTCATGAAAGTGCTGCAGCTGAAAATGTGTTTATTTATCAGCAGATATTGTGTTAAACACCTTTTCATATTGGGGGAACCTCTTGTCTTCTATCACATATATAAAAAGCAGGACATCAGGTGCAGATGTTTCGTGATAAACCTCCTATCCTCTCAAGTCGGACAGACAAAACATGATCAGGTGGGGCTCTTATTACCTGCAGGTTAATGTGAGACAACCTTCAGCAGCGCTCTGATGACTCCAGACACTTTCTGTCTGTGTTTTCTCCGTTAGTTAGCGTCAGCAGCCGTAAATCAAAGCTGAACCAAAGTGATGCTGTGGCTTTTGATCGGCTTCCTTTGTATTTGAAGTGTCCCGTATAATAAGTCAGCATCGTCTGCTGCTCCCCCACCACCACCACCTTTGGTTCATAAAGAAAAGTCAACTTTGATTTCTTTTCGTCCCTGTGCTCTTGAATGCTAAGACGTTCAGTAGGGCAGAGAGGGAGAGACGAAAAGGGGAGGGGGGGGTAATATTGCCCTGGAGTGCTGCTTGCTACAGTAACAAAGAACCCTCCAGGTTGCCATGCATCTGAGATGACTCTCCCCTGGGAGATGAAGAGGAGCATGATGGAGGCAGAGAGCGAGAGAGAGAGAGGCAGCGGGTAATCCCAACACTGATCACAGTTTCATTAAGAGAGCAGTGAAAGGGCAGAGGAGGGAGAGGACAGGGGAGGACGAGAGAGAGGAAATGATATGACCGCTGATGTTCGGCTGTAGGTTAACTTGTCAGCAGGGTGATGAACAGGACTTTAATGGATCTCCATCAGTCTGGGGGGATGTCAGCTGACCGGTGATCTTACTCTTCAGCTGCTTAGTTGACCGATCTTCTTGTCAGTTACAAATCATTTAAGCTACAGTTGTTTTAATAACACGTTTATTTGCCACGTTTGGTCTGTATCATGATGTACAATTTGCAATAACATAAAAAAATAGGTAAATTCTACATATTTTTATTATTAAGCACCTGTCATGCAAACATGAAGCTCAAAGTGCTCCATAGAATAGGATTAAAACAGCCCAGACAACATCAATTAAATAAATTACAACAATGTTACAGAAATAAGTCCAAGTAAATAAACATTTCTCCACATTTGATAGATGGAAATGTTTTGACACTTGACTCAAAAATGATCTTAACTCAACAGCTTGACTTCAGACAGAATAAGACCCTGCTTAATTTTCTCGATAGCACCCTTAACACAAGATTAATGCTGCTTCATTTCCAAAGATGAATGTCAAAAAATGAAGCAATCCTCCGTATTTGAGTAAGTTAAATGTTAGGGGGTTTTTTTGGGCATTTTTGCAAATTATAACTGATTGATTAAAAAATAAGTATATCATGTAATTTCTGTAGCCAGAGTAGAGATTTTTATTTGCCTTTTTTCCCCGTGGAAATAGAACTGTACATGTACTTGAAAAATGTTTTTGACTTAAATGGACAAATATCCTGGAGCTGATCTTGGAGCTGAAGTAGCTGCTGCTCTGATCATCAGTGATGAACTGATGTAATATCCCAAAGTCTAATTTTAATAGCTGTATTTGTCATGAGGGGGCCGTGGAGAAAAAAAAAAAAGACAAACGGCTGATTGCATAGCAACAGTAACCGCTAAGTGAGCTGATGTGACACGGATGAAATCATCACTCGTCTGGCAAGTTTAGTCCTCGCTGTCGACTCATTAGCATGCTAAGAAAGCGCTCGATATCGTGAAAGGGATTTTGGGGAGTGAAAGAAAAACAACAACATTCAGGTTGTCATGGGTACCTACAGCAGAGTGGATCCTGGTAGTTTTACTAGTCTTGTTGACTTTGGTCTGTTTGTGAAAGTGGACAGATCCATCATTCAGCACAAACCGCAGCCTACAGGTCAGGTCCACTCTGAGCGGGGGCCGCATCCATTAATAATCACGCCGCTGCCAGGAACAGGACGGTGTTTATGAAGAGTGTGCGACTGCAGCGAGGTTCCGCCGTGCTCAATATCTTGCTGACATGACATGTCGGCCCATGTCGAGGTTTTACTCTGTTAACCCACCAAGTTATTCTTCGGCCTCCGTGGAGATCCCTCAGGGAAGAGGCACGGTGATAAATGTGCTGCTCCACTTTCATTTTTTATCAGTGTGCAGGGCTGCTGTCATGAATACTGTGGGGTCTAGGAGGGAAAAGTCGTTTTCTCAGGTAATGCACTGTGCCCGTATACTGCAGAGGCACACAGGTCTCGGATGTGAAGACGTAGTCGTTCTGCACTGAAGACTTGACTCTCACTGTTTCTTTTCATAACTCTCTTGAGTAAATGTTCTCTTGTTCACATTCCTGCTGACTTCAAATAGATCCCCCGTTTGTTATCGCTACTATGAAACATTATCTGCGCTCATTTATGCCTCAGAAGTGCTATAAATATACAGCTGCTTTATTCAGTCATGAGTTTTGCTCTTGGCTTCTTTGAATAACTTTTTAGTTGAACACATACGGTAGCTCTCGTCTTCAATTTCAGGACAAACTTCCTAAAAAATGCAAATCCGCCAAAACTCTCAGTTCTTATAAATCAAGGCCTCCGACTCGTTTGTTTACAGCTGTGCTTAATTAAGTATTTTACTTTTATAACACTGAATCTTTTACATTTAATAACACTCTGATGGTATTTAAGCCTTTCTTTGACCTTCTTTATTTTATCTGAGCTTTTTATCGGCTTGTTTTAATAACATCTGATCATGTCTTTCCTTCCCCCCTCGGCCATGACGCTTTAATGTTGTTGAAACGTGCTTTATAATTATTCAATTATCCAATTAATCTGGAGCATGTTTTTCCCCCCTCTCTGTTTATCAGGGAAGGAATCCCTTCTTCCTCGAACCCGCCATCATTATCGCCATCTGTGACGGCAACAAGTTGACCAGCAGCGGTGGAGTTCAAGACGAGGTCAGCCAAACACTTACAGAGGCGAAAAAAAAGAAAAGGGGGTCTCTGCCAGTCAGGGGAGGGGGCTTCCTGATTGGCTGGATGACGGCTCAGCTGCCTGTTTGATCACACAAACATGAACACAATGAACGAGCATCTTTTACTTTGTCAAATTGTCCTTTATCTCTCACTATAGAGGCTTCACATATTTATCTTTTAAATGTTTAATTCTTGAAGTTTAACCGATGAAAGCAAAGCAGCCTCACCATTTTACCTAACTTTAAATCTTATTCCAAGATTATTTTCTTAGAAGTGGAATAACGACTGAAATGCTCGTCAGTTTAAGCTTTTAGATTTATTTCATGATTAGGGTCGCAGCTAACAAAAGATATGATTGATGATCGTGTTGATCATTAACTGCCAGTGGATCGCAAAGCAGCCTTCAACATGAGCAAAGCCAAAGATGAGACATTGTCACCTCCTTTTTGATTCCAACAATCAAGAACCAAAGTATAAAGATTTGCTTCATTAAAAGTCAAAGCAAACAAGCGAATATAAACTTTTTCTAAAGTTACTGAAGTGGCTCTTAGAATTGTTTCTGTCACAGTTTTTTTTAAACTGATGTATCGTTATCGCTTTGTCTTTAAATTGTCAGAAATGGGTGTTATAAGGCCTACCTGAACTTCTCGTAACTTGTCATATTTGTCATCAATGTGAAACATTTGCAACGTTCAGAGGACATGTTTTCAATAGAGTGGAGACTTCTGTGGCTCGGGAAGCGAAAAACTTGATGAGGTCAAGTGTGTTCAATTAAATCCTCAATTCTTCAGCCACAATGAATCAGGAGCACTAAAACTTTTAATAGTTTGGCTTAGGGTGTCAGCCTAATTTTTTTTCTCCAGTCAATTCTTGTGCTTTATTAACTGCATTAATTCTGATAACTGTAATCTTAGCCTCGTTTGGGAAATATCAGTCAAATCGAATGCAATAAAAAAACGTAATTTTAGCACAACATTTCTTGATTTCCCTGTAGAATCTCTAATATAAGTTGCACAGGTATATAGGAAGTCTGTTTTTTTGGGTGGTTGCCTCGAGGGACAAAGGTTACAGGTGTCATCCTGGGTGGTGATTCCCATTGTGTTCAGCAGAGTCCACAAATCTGCAGTTGTGTAGCCCTTTCTAGTACCTGTAGCTGATTGCTCCATGTGGAGTTTTCAGTCCTGCTAGCTACAGGTACGCTGGTTGAGCTCTTAGCCTGCGGTAAGGTTGATGGTTGTGAAGTATGGACCACCAGCAAGCTTACAATACTCAATGAATGGAGGCATGATGAGTTATGAAGGTGATGGTAGCTGCACTTACAGTCATGACGAAGCTCCAAATCGATAATTGTGCCATGAAAATATCTCTCAGCATTTTATATCGGTCCCATTGTTGTTAAAAGTGCATCTCAGGGTCACTGGTAGCCTAGTGGTTAGTGCGTGCGCCTCATGTACAGAGGTTGTAGTCCTCCATGCGGATGGCCTGAGTTCCAACCTGGCTTGTGGCTACTTTCCTGCAGGTCATTCCCCACTCTCTCACTCCCCTGTTTCTGATACTATCCACTGACCTTTCTATAAGCAAAGGCATAAAAAAGCCACATAAACGCTAATACAAAAAGAAAGAGAATGTGTTTGTGGATAATATAATGAATTAGATGCCTGAAAAACAAAGCACTTCATTAGTTTCCCATCCTGCTCATTGATTTTTTGGTTTTGGTTTAAAACAACCAGTGACGTTAAAATAAACACTTCTTCAGTATTAGGAATATAACAAACTGTCTGCAAACATATTTATATCGTCTCTTGGTTAAAGTACGAGTCATCATTTAGGCAAACACTCTCAAGTTATCTGTCGTTCATTTTGTCGTCAATACTCAGTCCTCTTGTTTTTCTCTCCTCCACGCTGCAGCTCCATCTGCCTCTGACCACTCCACTGCCGGGTAGCGAGCTGACCAAGGAGCCCTTCCGCTGGGATCAGCGTCTGTTCTCTCTGGTGCTGCGTATCCCCGGCAACGCTTCGGTGGAGCCCGAGCCCCTCGGTGGTGTCCCGCCAGACGATTCTCCAATCACCCCCATGTGTGAGGTCACTGGAGGTAGGCGGAAAAACCCAGCCGGTGGTTGGTTTATTTATGATGCATGTTTAGAAAAAAAAAAAAAGAGACTTCCTGATTTTCAACATAAAGGTCAGTTTACTCACTATGAGGGGAACTACTTAGCCTATCAAGAAGAGTCACAGCGCTGTCTCCTCTAACTCAGAAGGACCAAATATCAGGTTTATCTTGAGTAAGAGTGACTTACATATCTATTTAAAAACAATATTAAACATGGGGAATGGAGTTTGAAAGATGAGGGAGTTTAACAGGCAGGAAAGGTTTAATAGAGTTGTTATAAAGTTGCATTATGGGAATTGTAGGATTAAGTGTTTTGTTTTTAGTGCTTGACCCATAGGATCGTTCAGCCTCTGCTACACCCACCATTTATTTTTTCACTGTCTTTCAAATCTCTCGACTTCATTTATAAAAAAATATATATATATATTAGTCTCCCATCACACTTCAAAGCAGTCAGATCCCATCATGAAATGTAAATTGATAATCCAATGAGATGGTGATGGCAAACAAAGGCTGTTTTCACATATATACACTCCTGAAAAATATCTAGATCATTTCAGAGAGACTGCTCCGGATATTCTCCTGTCTGTCCACATATGCTCCTCACAGCTGGAGACTATCCCTGTCAGGGAAAAAAACACAGAGGGGGCATTTAGAAGCCTTTGTAAATATGTATTTTCGTCCTTTCTTATAAATATAAAGTCAGAGATATATGTATATAATGTAGCCTGCATGAGACACTGAATTAAAAACTCTAAAGTTATACTAATAATTTTTAAAGCAATATCAACAGCTGGTTAAAATGAAAACATCACAGATACACAAAACACTTTAATCATATCTTTGTGCTTTGTTGTGGTTTACAGTGCACCATTATTGTTTTCTGCAGACATTTTCTTGTAAGTGAATTTCATTATAACCTTATTTTGGAGAGCCATAATAGTCAAACTCCTCCTGGGAGCCACACAAGCCTAATTTCTCCAGCAGAGCCTGCCGGAACATGCCGGGACCAGCTCAAAGTATTTATAACGCTCTATCAAAATAGATGTTTGTTAAATGCATTCTGTAGCAACAGCTGCTGAATCATCGCTGTCAATACAAAGACAGAGGGAGAATAATGTGCTTGTTTTAAAGGAGAAATTTAGATGGAGAGAGAGAGAGAGAGAGAGAGAGAGAGCCTTGGCAGCTCTTTCTGTTTCCAGTGAGGGACACCCCCCACCCCCCCCCCCCCACCCCCCCGGGCGCTGTCTCAGCACCGCCTTGCTCAACATTCAGAGTTGACTTGTGTTTGCAGGTTTTGCTAGTTGGAGCGAAACGACCCAGTGTAAACACACAATAGTTTTAACCAGCGAGCACGTCTGCTGGAGCTGCTCTGGAGAGGTGGAGTGCTTTGTTCAAGTGCACTTCAGGAGTTATGGTAGATTAAGGATGGAAAGCCCAGATTGTCCCACCAGGATCAGGAAGATTTTCCACACTAACATAAACTCGTATAAGAATACTGTCAAGCCAATGATTATTGATCAGTACTTCCCTGTTCAGTTGTTAAAAAGCCAAAAAAAAAAAAAGGCAGTGGCTTTACTTCCTGTTTTAAAGGAAAACACCCAGAGATTTCAGATACCATGTTCTGTTTTTAACTAAAACTGGTTTAGCACATGCACTACTGAACATTTCGAGAGAAGTTCATCACAGTGTTCTTCTGAAATCTTCCCGAGTTGCTGTGTCACATACAGTATGTCCCTCACACAGAAGGTTTCCCTGTCAGATGGGTGGGGGTGGGGGTGGGGGGTGTCTCAGAAAGCAAGAAAGAAGAAGCAATAAGTGTTAACCCATCCACATTTATTTATTTTTATGAGAGAGAGAGAGAGAGAGAAGGAAGAAGCTGAGGAAATCCATATCGGTGGACTAAACAACCCTCTAAACAGTTTTCTGGCCTCTCATGCACAGGGAGAACATGCATTCTAATGATCTTTACCTTAAAGAAAATAAAAACTGTCATAAAATATGTGACGGCGGGGTGCGCCGGTAGCATTTGGGTTAGTACATGCATCTCATGTACAGAGGCTGTAGTCCTCTAAACTGGCGGCCTGGGTTCAAATCCGACCTGTGGCTTTTTTCCCACATGTCATTTCCTGCTCTCAATAAATAAATGTGGATGGGTTAACACTTATTGCTGACATTTTGCTACCTTTTTAAAGCTACTCTACACAAACAGCCCACTGATGCTGTTTGTTACCGTTAGACAACGATTGACCTGAAATCAGGGCTTCTTTTCAGCCCCAAAACAGAAGTCACTAGTTGCAGCCATTATTGATGTGTAGGTCACTGTTCTGGAAAAGAAAAATACTCGTGTATATTTTTTAAAGCTCTTAAATGATGGTATAAGTTCGGCGCATTGGCTGGTGTACTCAGCGATACCCAAGGCCACTTTTTAGGCAGCATTTCTGTGACTAGTATCGGTTTGTGAATAATTCTTACATCTACTGGAAGTGGACCTTTATCCCTCCTGTTCCCCGTCCTCATGCCGCCTGGTTGTGGAAGCAGCCGGCAGGAGGAACAGACTAGAATGATGCTGATAGCAGGTTAAGATTAACAGAGAAAGAGAGCGAGAGAGAGAGAGAGAGAGAGAAAGAGAGAGAGACGAGCACACCAAAGCTCTGTGTCAGTGGTGCTGAATGCAGATCATGACACAGCTCCATTGTCAGTAACAGTCTACAGTACATGCTGCCTGTCCATTACTGCTGATGGCAGACCTGACACAAAGCCACAGCCTATTGAAATGAGTGAGTGAATGGGTGCACAACAAGGTCATTAGAGGTCAAGTTGGAAGCAGTAACGGGACAGACGGCTGAGTCAGATAACATGAATCAGTAGTAGTTTCTGAAGACGGCGTGTCTTATTCATGATCTTTAATCATGAGACCTTCACTTTTCTGTGACAAAATCAGATACAGAGCTTTAGAGCTTCATTACATGCAAATGTACCTGCTGTGACTTCCTGTAAAATCTAGTCAGGACTGATGCGGCCCCATTAATATGAGTGCCGTTGAGTGGAGAGCACTTTAAATGCTCTGTACCTGTAGGGAGGAACGACACCATTTTAAATTCAACTACTCTAAATTCACACACTTTCATGTTGTTTTCAGGATCAGTTAAAAGAATCCTCTCTCAGGTTTGAGTTCTGAAAGCGGGCACCATTTTCAGTCTGATTTTGTCGGGGGTATAAAATTGGATTTGTCAGGCTTTGAATCATGAATCTTTCAACTTTATTTATGAGAAGAGCAATAAACAAAATTAAAATATCTGGGCTCGATCTTGGCCCACTTCAGTCACTCCTTATCGACTTTAATTTAGCATCAAATTGATTCATATGAGATTCAGGGGCCATGATTAGGGCTGAGTCCTCATCTTGGCTCTGTTTTGTGCATGTATTTCCCCCAGTTTCTCTCCCGGCATATTTCCTGTCACTACATAGCCATCCTTTCCAAATAAAAGGCCAAAACATATAAAAAATTGTCCAAGATAAATGTCTAAGTAGGAAACTGAATTTCTTTTGACACAGAAGCAGGTAGAATTCATGCAAATCAGCACAGTGCTAGGTTTGACCGATAAAGGCGTTAAAGTCATGAGTTTGCATTCGCCCCAGATAAATATGTCTGCAGATATGAAGAGGTGATTACAACAGTCTTGAGGTATGTGCATGTAATGCAACTGGTATCAGTAGTATGTAGAATATACAGAGGTGGGGAGAGAGTGAGAGAGAGAGAGGGAGAGAGAGCACATATTTGTTTCATTAGCAGCCTGTGAATTGGGTCAGATTTACCATGGTGTGTTCATTGTCAGGTGTGTCTAAAATAAAGAATCAACCATGCCCGCCTGTAAAAGGAGGAACTCACCTAAAGAAATGTGGTAAAAAATAATCTGTCTTTCAAAATGTAGTGTTCCTTCTTTTCCTCCATTTTCTACGATATAACTTCGAGGACATTCATGATTTCTGTTACAGAAAGCTGCGCTCATTAACATTGTCCACTGTGTTTTAACTATGGCTAATGTTCCCTGTGTTTACTGTAATTATTGTGGAAGTGTTCACTCATTGTGACCGAGGGAAAAGAGAGGAGTCATCCGTCCGTGCCGTTCTCACAGCTGCGTGGAGACTTTGAGTCGGCTCAAACGCTCTCTCTTTTGTTTTATGGCTCGTTTAAGGTGTAATTCAGCTCTTAGTGTGTTCCAGCAGAAGCAGGCAGCTGTCCTGATAAACTCACTGAACACAACCTGCCCCGCTCCACACACACACACACACACACACACACACACACACACACACACACACACACACACAGAGAGGCAAAGTTAGAATCTGGTGAAGATATTTGAGATTTCAGCAGTTTAAGAGCCACATATTTCCCTCAGGTGTTTCCAGATAAATAAATAAAAAGATTTTATTGTTTCCACTTGTTCCTCAAGTGAACAGAAATGTGATTTCAAATGAATGATGCGGTTCCTCTCGGTTTGATGAAGTCACAATAAGAGGTTCCATGTGTTGTTTATCCAGCTTGTTCCACTGCCCCCTAGTGGTTAAAAACTGAATGACAGCAGCTAGATAGATAGGAAGGGATGGGAAGGGATTCAGCTTTTATAAGAAGTTAAAAATAAATTCCTCCTTCAGTAATGTTTATTTAACTAAATTCTTAGGTGTATGTTGTCATGACGTTGTGTTTTTTTGTTTGTGTTTTGCAGGTCGTTCCTACAGTGTCTTTTCCCAGCGTATGTTGAATCAGTGTCTGGAGTCTCTGGTGCAGAAAATCCAAAGTGGAGTGGTTATAAACTTTGAGAAAACGGGGCCTGACCCTCCTCCTTTAGAAGGTAAGAGACACCTCTGTTTGTCCTCATGAAATGTATTCCCGACTCTTATTTCTCTAAGACCTTTTTATTGATGGCTGCTGCGCTGCATCTGTCTGATTAGAAGAGATTCTCTTCGCTTTCTCCCACTCACTGTTCTTTTCTAATCCTCTTTTTTTTCCGCTTCTCTTGTTCATAAACGGCTGGTGTGATGTCGCTGTTTGAACCCCCACCTTCGTATTTAAACTGCCCACACACTGTTTCAGTTACCATGTTGTTGTTTTTCATACCGTACCAAACAGACCTCTTGTGTGTAAGTGCACTGGAATCAGTTTGGCTGTGTTGTTTCTGTCCGTGCAGATGCTCCTCCTGAGGCGTTGAAGTCTGGTCCACAGCCGTGGCATTGTTGTCACAAGCTGATCTACGTACGACCCAATCCTAAAACCGGTGTCCCCATCGGTCACTGGCCTGTCCCAGAGGCCTTCTGGCCGGACCAGAACTCCCCCACGCTGGTAAGAAACCCTTTAGGAGTCTCGGTGCAGGTAGTCTGCAAGAAAGCTTTTGTATGGAAACATGTTGCATTTCTATCTTTTGACCTGGAGCTCACACTTTTATTCACGACCCAGAGCAGAATAATCCTCAAGTTGTACAAAAGATTATCTCTAGATTGATTCATTCAAATTAAAAAGGCCAAGCAGTTCCCACTTCAATTTCTGAGCGAGAAGGAAGTAGTGGAAATAATAAAACTGAATTTTGTGGAGCACACATTGCACAGTGTAATAAACGAAGGAACAGTTTTTACAGGATGAAGCACAAGGGACGATGTGTTCTTTTTTCAGACACATCTTTTTTGAACATTTCAGTTGTTTTAATAACTTCTTTAGACAAAGTGTGTGTAGTCGGGAAATGTGCATGGATGAATCATGCATCACGTCGGTCTGTGGTCCTTTTTGTACTCACAAAGACAACAAACAATAAAACTTTAAAAGCTCATGCTGCTCATTAGAAGTCCCTCTTTAAACTCTGAAGGCATTTTTTTTCTTGCATATCTTCCATTAGGCTAGAACTTTATTCTGATAGTATTTTCCGAAACAGTTCTACTGTGGCTCCATCAATATTCAATGATATATCTCCCCTGACACTCATCGTGGAGACCATCAAGTCAGATGAACAAGACACTTAATTAACTTGTTGATGATTATTCAGGGAATCAAGAAAGCGAAAGTCTTCTTCTTATTAGTGTGGTTTCACACTTAGGACGCGGGCCCCGGATCCGAGAAACGCTTGACCCCAAAGTCCAGTTCGTTTGACAACACACACCTACCGTACTCAGGTTGGGGTACAGTGCCCGATTCCACTTGAAGAAGTGGTCTTGGGCATGAATCGTGTGTAATTCAGTACAATCTGTGGGAGACGTGAACGCAACCATGCTCACACAAGGAAGTGGACCGCTATAAGACGTCATTCTAAACATTGTCCTGTCGCTTAAAAACACGTTGTATCCACGCAGCACGGGCACATTTCATCCTCTGAGCTGCACGGTACATGTGGACGTAGAAAGAGGGTCGTTGTTTGCGTCTCAGAAATAACGAAAAAACCTCCACAGTAAGCAGGATGGACTCAGCCTGCGAGTGGTTACCTCTTCTTTCTGCTTTTTGGCGGATTTGCAAACCATCTATGTGCATACTGCCTCCTGCTGTGAACATACAGAAGTGTACTCTTATAGAACAGTGTTACTAATGTGAACTCAGACCAGCGGCGGAGGGGGGGAGCAATCGTGCTCGGGGCCATGGTACGAGACAATCGTGCCTAATGTGAAAACGCCCTAATAAATGAAAGCCTTTTGTTTTCTTGATATAATAACAGAACTTAACCTGTAGACAGGAAAGGAGCTTTGTTATCCCAGTTGCCTTATGGAAATTAATAGTTTGTGTTTTTGTGAAAGTGGAATTAAAAAAAAGAAAATCACAGTCACACATTGTTTTGTACAGAATGAATAACATCAACGTAAATACTGACACTAAAAATAGGTTTCTGTGTAGGATTAAAAGTGAAGCATCATTGACTACAGCAGTGTTTACCTCTCCTTCTGTGCCCCCTCTACAGCCCCCCCGCTCAGCCCACCCCCACGTTCGCTTCTCCTGTCTGGACGCAGAGCCGATGGTGATTGACAAGGTTCCCTTCGACAAGTACGAGCTGGAGCCCTCGCCTCTCACCCAGTACATACTGGAGAGAAAGTCCCCCCACACCTGCTGGCAGGTACGGCACCATCAGAGAACACGACAGGAAATGACTCACACACACACATTTTATATAGTTTCATATTTATAACGCTGTGATAAACATAAATGAAAATCATGTTGCAGTAAGAGACTCACGGCCACCACAGGCTGTGTCCCATTTAGCCAAATTGAAAGTCTGACAGAGATTAAATGAGGTGAAAGCAGGGTGTGCTGAAGGTGCAGTCATCTTCACAGAAATAGGTCATACTTCTCAGCAGCAGGTGTACGGGTTAGTGGACTTAAGTGATGGTCGACTAAGGCGACAGATCCCATTTACAGTCACAAAACCAGCAGCTCAACAAATCAGCAGACGCTTATCGATCCACCCAACACAAAACTCTTAACCTAGATTTCTGCAGGTCATGTATGTTCTCTGTTTGATGAAGTATTAATCACACGTTGTTGACTGGTTTTTCTCTCCGTGTGTTAGGTGTTTGTATGTAACAGTGCCAAGTACAGTGACCTGGGTCAACCCTTTGGCTATCTGAAGGCCAGCACTGCTCTGAACTGTGTCAATCTGTTTGTGATGCCCTACAACTACCCCGTACTGCTGCCACTTCTGGGTAAGACTGATGGATCCTTTTTATGTCTTGCACTCTCCGTCATGTGGCTGTTAACCCAGTTTGTTTAGAGAGAGAGAGAGAGGGGGGGGGGGGGGTGTATATAATGATATATCTGTGAAAATAATCCAAGATTGATTTTTCCCATTAGCCATTATCACATCTGTTATTATCTTGCAGCCATCATCTGCCCATTTGTGCCCTTTTCTTTGTTTTTGTGCTGTGCCTTTATTCCCTCTCAACAGTTTGACTCCTGAAAATAAACACATGTGCGAATGTGGTGAAACTATTATTATCAGTGTAGTTCATAGATTCATTCATGTGATATGTCAAATTGCTGTCTTGTACGACTTGTACTCTTTCACATCTGAGGGATGTTGTAACAAAGTCAATCCTTTTTTTCTTTTTTTTTCTCTGAACGCAGACGACTTGATCAAAGTGCACAAGTTCAAGCCGACCATCAAATGGCGGCAGTCCTTTGAGAACTACCTGAAGACCATGCCGCCATATTACATCGGGGTCCGTGCACACAGCATCTTTCTTCAGCTCCTTACATTTTATTACATTTTGAAACTTGTATGTTGATGCTGTTCTTGTCTTATTGCTGTGTTGTTGTTTTTTTTTCCTTCCACAGTCCCTGAGGAAGGCTCTGAGGATCATGGGAGCACCAAACCTGCTGGCAGACAACATGGAGTACGGTCTTAGTTACAGCGTGGTCTCCTATCTGAAGAAACTCAGCCAACAGGTACGAGGACATGTTTGTGTCTCACTGTGTTTTTTTTTTAGATTGAGTCGCCCTATTTGGGATTTTGGGATTGATTAATGTCTATGAAAAATAATTGGGGCCCAAGCTCCAACGTAGCAGAGACCCTATTGTTTTTCATTGGAAAAATAGTTTGAGCTGGGGGATTGCAAGGCGGAGAACAAGACCACATCCACCCCTTTAAAACAGGATCTCCTGGAGACTGAGCGCCTCCACTTTAAGCAGGAGAAAAGCTCCCTAAAGGAGGAGATGGAAAAACAGCGCTTCACTTTTTGTCTCGGCTGGAGAACCTGGAGAACAGCAAAGTAAAGGTCACTCTAAATGAGGCCAAGCAGCACCTGGAGATTCATCTAGTTCAGCAGCAGGAGGAAAAGTCATCCCCCCCCTTTCAGGCTGCTGAAGAAATCAAAGAGACTCTACAGGAGAAGGAGCCGCAGAAGGAGGAGGCCCAGAGCTCTGTGTGGGACCAGGTAGAAGAGCGTGAGAGCCAGATAGCAATAAAAAGAAATCCACAGCCACAGGAAGTGGTGCAGAAACTTTTCTGCTGCTGCTGAACCCTGGCTCCACGACTCTACGCTCAGGGAAACAAACTTTACACAGTTAAAGGGCAAATCTAACCCAAGCAATTACCCCCTTGAAAATTTAAATGAGGCCCAACAAAGCTGAAGTATCCGAAGAGAACTTGTACATGATTACAGGAAAGGCAGAGCAGCACTTCTACTCCTTTATAGGAGTCAGCATATTCAACTTTTGTTTGCCTGCTGACATCTCATGAACATATTTGTGCTGACATCATTGAATCACACCCAAACCTATTGTTTATGGTTTTTTTAGTCTAATATTATTGAGAGACTGAATATTAGTCATTATAATGTCATAAGTAGGTATCATTAATCATGTGTTTTAATTCTGCTCCCGTTTCCAGTCAAAGATCGAATACGACCGCCTGATCGCCACGATCGGTAAGAAGCTGCCTCCAGAAGCTGGTATGAAGGTGCGATGGCGTGGCGGGGGATTATCTCTGGCCCAGCGGAGAGACTTCATCCAGCAGCTGCAGAGTCTCACGGGGGACACACCCCTTCTTCCCCTGGAGCTCAACCCCAAAGAGTTTCAGGGCTTTCAGCTGGCTCTGCTCAACAAGGTACATCTTACCTGTTCTTCTGTTATAAGCCATGGTTATTCAGTCATGAATACAGACACTAATGAGGTGTATTTAATTGGACAGATGATGCTACTTTGTATGAGTATTTTATTTTTGAAGGTTTTATTTAGGCCTTTATTTAGAGATAGGACTGTGTATAAAGTCAGAAATCGGGGACAGAGAGAGTGGGGAATGAATGAAAAAGGAGCCCCAGGTTGGATATGAACCCGGGGCGTCCGCTCGGTGGCCCACATCCTCCAATATATGGGCACGCACACTAACCACTAGGTTACTGGCGACCCTTTTGTATGATTATTTATTACTTACTGTTTATGAGTGTAGGGACAAGCAAGAAACTAGTAGGTCAGTGCCACACAGTGCACTTATAGCCAAGCTGGTTTGCAAAGCCCGTCCCTAGATGGGCCTATAAAATGCATGCAAATCAACAACAAAAACAAAAGACACCATACTTCCTGGTTTTCCATCCTTGCGTTTATTGAAAGTGCTTATGTTTTTGTTTTTTTAAATAGTCCTTTACATCCACTCTGTCATTACCAAAGTTCTATAATAACCAGAGAACAATCGTCTCTTCTGACCTAAAGAAATCTAAACAACCCCCGTTTTTCTTCCTCATCAGAGCCTAAAACCACAGAGCTTTAGGAATCCTTACGACATCCCCCGGAGCCACCTGCTGGACCAGCTCAGCAGGATGAGGAGAAACCTGCTCAACACCAGCGTCTGTAGCCTCAGAGGGCAGGACTCAGGTAAGTCACTATGCAAGTCCATTAATGCCTCCTTGGTCATATGATATGCTCTGTTATTTCTATAAACACTCTCCCACCGCTTGGTGCTTTTCTCCGTCTCCTGTGCAGACCAACTCCACAGCGTGCCAATTGCCCAGATGGGCAACTACCAAGACTTCCTCAAAGCTGCTCCTCAGCCTCTCCGAGACGCCGACCCCGAACAGCCCAAACGCCTGCACACGTTCGGGAACCCTTTCAAACTCGACAAGAAGGTACTGACTCGTATCAAGCCTAGCAATGAAGCAGATAAAGGAAAACTGATGTCAGAAACATGTGGATTGAACGTCCTCCTCTCCTCTCTCTTAGGGCATGATGATTGACGAGGCGGATGAGTTTGTGACCGGCCCTCAGAACAAGGGGAAGAGACCTGTAGACAGCAGCAACATGACGGGTGGAGGGCCGAAGAGACGACGCTGCATGTCCCCTCTGCTGCGTCTGGGCAGGGCTTACACCCCTCCTGTGACGCCACCTGCCAGCCCTCGATCAGGTGAGAGTGGAGACGTGTGTTATTACAGTTTGTGTTTGTATATAGGGATAGTCCCACAGAGACTGACTCGCCTTACCTGCTGAGTATTTTATATTCCTACATGTATTTTTTAAATCTCTGTACCTGCAGACATTGACATGAGTGACGGAGCTCCTGAACCTGACCTGATCATAAACCACCTGAATGAGAACCACTACAGCTCAGACTCAGATGAGTCGGATCATCCCTCGGGGCCTGCAGACCACCAGGAGAACCACACATCAGCGGAGCCCCAGGACCTGGGTCTGCACGAGGACGGGGACGGGGACGGGGACAGGGAAGGGGACGAGGAGGAGAACGGAGAACTCCAGGCGGACGAGCTCCTGCCAGGCAGCGAGGGTGGAGCAGAGCTGCTGCTGCTGGAGGACCAGCCGCCTCGCTACCTGTCACCTACGGCTCTGAAGAAGCACATTCACACAGAGACGACGAAGGTCAACAACGAGCTGAGGACACTCATCACCAAGGAGATCCGAAAACCTGGCAGGCGTACGTAGACAAAGACTGTGTGTGTCTTTAACACACACTTAGTTGATTGTTTTTTTTTATTTGAAGATGCTGTGGATGGATTTTATCATCACAATAGTCATTAGTCTAACCCCAAGATATTTCCGGTTTTGTATTTTCCTGTTTTCACCAAGACGGAGGATACGGTCTTTAAAAAAACAACAACTGTTCTCTTTGTGTTTTAGACTACGAGAAGATCTTCCTCCTTCTGAAGCAGATCCAGGGCACTTTGGACACCCGGCTCATCTTCCTCCAAAATATCATCAAAGAGGCGGCCAGGTACAGAGTTTAACCCTTCGTTTGTCACATCATGACCCCGCTCTTCCATCAAAATAAGCTGAAGATTGGTTTCACTTCTAAATCCTGTAACGTCATGTGTCTTTCTTCAGGCCTTCCAATCACAATATGTCTTCAAAAAAAGAACAATTCTGTATCGTGGAGTATGAATTACTACCAGCACAAGTTTAGAACTTAGAAAATAAGAAAATCATATTATGTTAAACACTGACAGGTTTAATTCAAAGTCTAGTAAGTTTGGGGAAAAACTAAATTGAAACTGTAATATTTCCAGAATACTTGAATTAAGACTAAGACATTAGACATTTTAATTTGAGCTGATGTTTTATGTACAACATTACTAATAGAAATAGATACATTTTCACCATCTGAAATGTAACCATCCTGTTATTTGTAAAGGGCATTTCTCAGGAAGTCAGCTAAGCTCTATCGCTTGTTCAGGAGCGCTGATAGCCTAGCGGTTGTCGCGCTCCCCTCGCCTCAGCAGCTGTGGGTTCAAATGCAACCTTGACCCTCTGCTCTCTCCTCCCAACATTTCCTGTCTCTCTTCAGCTGTCCTATCAAATAAAGGCAAAAAGAGAAACGTAAATAGAACTGAATTGGTGCCAAATTCAAACCATAACTCGTCACTTTTTGTTTCAAAGGTTCAAGAAGCGTGTTCTCATCGAGCAGCTGGAAAACTTCCTGGAAGAGATCCACAACAGATCCCTTAACCTGAACCACGTGGACACGCTCTGAGACCGGCTCATTCCCGAACTGAACTTAACTGATAACGAACCCGACAACTCTCCACATCCTTCTAAATCCCCTCTTCCTCTCTTTCACCGGGACCCACGCGGAGACGGGACAAGACGACATCCAGCCCTTCAAACGATCATCTCTTTAGAGGATTCTCTGATTTATCTCAACCTGACTGAAGGTCTGGTTGGTTTGCACACAGGATGAACTAAAGACATTCTGACTCTGGGTGATGCAGGATGAAGAAGCTGCTGCAGGTGAAGCGTTGGATGTTTGTGAACTCATCCTGAGGCGTTCCCCTTCAGTATCCTCCTCCCCTGAGTCGATCTTGTTCTTTTTTTTTTTTTTTTTTAAAGAGTCAAATGTAATCGGTGGATAAACTACAGAGGAGTGTAGGACTTGTCATGTTACAATTACGATGATGTTATGTCCTGACAGTGTGGGGAAAGGGTTCAGGGTTGTGTGTCAGCCAACTCAGGGTCAAACAGGATCCAACGGAAATTCTCATGAAACACTTTCCTTCTCTCATGCCTTTTCCACTTTTCCCTCCTCTGATGTGATTCTACGTTTCTGCGGTTTTGTTCCGTGGGAGGATGAGAGTCTGTCGTTCTTTTTTTAAAATCTACTTTCTACACTCCACTAACAGAAGCACTCCACTGCTGTTAAAAATAAAAGGTATGACTTAGCTCAAGTATTAAATTTGTCAACTTGTGGTTAACCTACCAAACTGACGATTAATATTATTGAGTAGAACTTAAGAATATATTAAACACGTTGTCCTTCTGGGATACGAGCTGATTCATAGTTAATATTCTGTGTTTTTTTCAGAGCAAGCTGTACCAGTTAAAAATCATACGAATGATGCGACATCATAGGTTACAAATGTTGAAATACAAGAGGGAAGCGCTCAGGAACTCGCACCAATGGATTAGAATCAGCAATAACATTGGAGACACTTTTACCCCGGGTTTTTATGCTAATTTTGGCCGGAAAAAAATGCTCAAATGAAAACAGAAATTGTTGTCCCCTGAAGCGTGATGACCAGAGGTCTCAGATGCCAGCTTGTCCCAACGTGCTGGTCGCTGCCAAATAACTCAACCCACTCCCCCCCCCTCTAACCCCCCCATCCCCCCAATCCCTCCGCCATGAATCTCAAACCAACCTCTTGTCACTTAACCGTGAATGCACTTGTGTAAATTTGAGAATGTTTATTTAATGTAATTTAAACGAAAAACTACCTTTTTGGTTCTGGAAGTTTTTGTTCTTTCTTCCAACACTATATATTTTTTTGTCAGATCTGTTCAATTTTTCTTCTCAAATATACACAAACGACCAGAATTAAGGCGTAGAGGTCAAGAGTTGATTTCAGATTCAGAGGGCAGCCCTCTTCTGTTCCCTCCCTCCTCGGACAGGGACCAAAATCTGCCATACTTGTCTTTGTTTGTGAAGAGGCCGCTACCAAAAGAGTATTTTGAATACACTGTAAAGATGTAAATAACCCTAGAGTACTATTTAAAGAGAATGTTCAGTGGAAAATGGCCTTTTTGTAAGTATTTCCATGAATAAAGTTTCTATTTTACACTGTGAAGGGCCATGTAAATAAAGTGTTCTGTAAAGATGTGACTCTTTGTGTTTCATTCTGCGTTATTTGACTAACAGACAATAAAGCACCAAAACACCGCCAGTGTAAAAACATGTAATAAAATTTTATTTACAGACATGTACAAAAATAATGTCCCTCTTCCTGAAGTGTCCGCGGACCCTCCTGTTGGTCCACAATAAATACCAGTAGTGAAGTCAAAGGTTGGGGTAGGAGTGGGTGTGGGTGTGTTTTTTTAGTCTTAGGATGCTTGGTCCATCGGGTTCATCACACGGCCCATAAACAAGATGGATCCTGAAATGTTGAACACAAAAATATAAGGATTAGCAAAGAAACAATCTTTCATTTCTTTTAAAGGCATGCAACTTTTTTGTGTATTTTTAAATTACAACTTAAGAAAATCTGAATTGTTACATTTTTTAAAAACGTCTTAATGCTCAGTTTTTTTTTTTAATCCGGATATTTTTGCATTCTTCTCATTCAACACATTTACAGTATGAAATCTTCAATATGGCGGTGTATTTTTTTAAGGCTACCACTAGGGGTCGCCAAATCAGACAAGTTCTTACACTTACAGCCGTAAATCGCAACTTCTTCCATATATTTCTATTCTTTTTACTATTCCCTTAAAAGCAGTTGGCTGTACCATTTATAAACCACTGTGGGTGTAATCTTTTTATCATTTAAATTTTTTTTTTTGCCTTTTATTGGACAAGACAGCTGAAGAGAGACAGGAAATGTTGGGAGGAATTAAATGGAGGCCATATCTATGAATGCAGAGTGTAAAATAAATACCTGTGTTAATCTGTCGTAGTAGAAATAAAAATGGCCGGTCGGCCTTGAAAACTGGAGCGCGGGATCGTTTGAGTAGCACCATAGCTGCAAGGATTCAAAATGTATATATTAAGTGACTTCATTTCAAAACTGAGCTAAAAAAAGAATCAAATTAAAGTGACACATGTAAATCGCTTATCTCATCAAAATGCAAAGATTCTCTTACCTGTAGCAGCAGCTGCCTTTGTCCCGTCTTCTGTGACTTCTATCGTCACTTCATGAAAAGCATCGGACACATAAAGACTCTCCTCCACTGCAGGAAGGAACAAACTGTCAGCTGATAGCGTAGCTCCAGAAATAAATGTGTCACACTTTTGTGTTTTGCTTTTTGTTAAGTGGTGGGCACAATCAATAGGCCTACCTGATATTCCAGTGAAATCCGCTGCTGATGGATTGAAGGCGTCTCTGATGCCCATGGCGGGAAGCACTGACCTCAGGTTGAACTTGTTCTGCATTTTGAACCTTTGAGGACCAAAAAAGAAAATGGTAAGTACATTATTTAAGATAGAGATGATGAAATGTGATCCTAGAAATCTTCCTTAAAAGGGTCTTATGGTATCAACCTGGGTAAGAAAATGTCCATCTTGGTTCTACGCAGGCCGGTGTACCAGGAGGCCAGGTGGCGAGCGGTGAGCTGGGACTCGATGGAGGACAGCGGCGTCTTCCTCTCGCTGGGCAGGATCACCTGTAGGCTCAGGGAACGGTCCAGGTACGGCAGCTCCAACACGGTGTAACGCTGATCCAACGCTGTCCTAAACTGACCTGAAGAGAAAGACATCAAGTTCAGGTGCGCAATTCTTCAACTGATTTATTTATTCCTTCATTTTCATTGGTCGATCAAACAAAAAATGTACAAACATGCATGTTCGAAAAGACTTGATCCTTTCACTTTTCATACTAAGGTCGAATAATAACTTTTAAACTACTGACTCTTCTTTTTTAAATCAACTTCAGCTGCACCCTCGGTCAAATGCTAACATGCTTCACCATGGCAGTAAACATTTTACCTTTTAAACATCAGTGAACATACATCATTCATCTTGGTAATTGTACTCCAATTGACAAATGGCAAATGGTTTATGGTGTATGTGTATGGATTTATTACAGTGTTTGTAATGTACTTTATTGTTTTGTATTTCCAAACTGTAGTGTGTTGTGGTTTTATGATACTAAAAGCAGTTTATGGTAATGACACTATACAGTCACTAACTCAGCTATGAAAAAGGGGTTACAAATTTGAATCAAATATACTTCTCTTGTGGAACTTTTTGCATTCCTAGCAATCAAATACATCAGTTTCAAGACACAAACCTTTGCATTGTACTTGTGAGCATGTTAGCTTGTTTGCATTAGCATTGCTACTTTAAGTGATGTAATGAAGGAGTACTCGGTTGACAACGCTGAGATTTTACCTGAATTAGAAACATTTAAAAACTTTACAGGCTCTTGGCTCATTTTGTAAAGTAGCATACAGCCTTCATGCTGTAAAGCTAGAAGAGTACTGGCTTAATTGCATTCAGCATATTAAGGTTTCTCAAACTATAGCCTATGCAGGACATTTGATTTGTACTAGATTCAAGTGGTTTATTCCAACACTTGTGTAGGCTTAAATTTAATATTTCACAAAAGAGAAAAAAAAGGGGATATTTTTTTCAGACTTGTATGGTTTTTTTAAAACTAATGAATGAATGAATAGATGATTGGATGTTGCTGCTTACCAAAGCTGACCTCTGTCGCCTGATACATCATGGGCACCTTGATGGCGGTCCCGTCAGACAGGATAAAGGGCAGGTTCTGTGTGTTGGTGAACAAGAACTGTTTCTGCCAAACGCCCCTGAACGTCACTTTGTTGACCAGCGCCATCTGCAGCCTGTGGCCCCACCACAGAGTCTCCACCTGGGGCTCACCGGACCCTGACAGCTCCCCGCTGCTGCTTCCTGACTGGAGAAGCATCTCATCTGAGAGGCAATGAGGAGAGGGCAGAGTTTAATGTAAAGGGCATGTAGTCTGCGTCTCACGTCTTAAAAGTCAGCAGCCTCTGGACTAATGACTAATGTTGTTCTGATTCACTGAACACAAGAAAAACATTTTCTGTATACAGGGACTTGAGGCTGATGGACAGATGTAATAACTTTAAAGTAAAGACAACAGGAAATGCAATGACACTGAAGATTTGAGTATATACATTAAAATCTTATGATGCACATGTGCCTCAGAAAGGGGGTCAAGACCCACCGTGCAGCTCAGGGTCACAAGATGATGAACAGGAAAAGCACGCTGGAAAACATTTTCCTCCTCACCTTATCATGTTTATTTTTGCTAGATATTAATCTTAATTAAATAATTTGGTCTATATCAAATATTTAATTGAATATTAAGTACTTTATCTGAGAAGTGACCAACAATTTTAACACAAAAGATGGAGAGCTTAAGATATAAGGGCGAAAACTCCCATAAAGTTCTGCAGCAGAATGCAGTTTGCCCTTGTATTGCCCTCATATTTAAATATTAGTAACAACAGTGTGTTGTAGTTACCAACAACTGTTTAAAGATGCTGAAAAAATTCACTCCAGCTGCATGGTGCTTTTAGCATGAGTATGTAATTAGAGTCTTTTTGCAATGTGGCAAATCTGAGGGGCCACATTTGCACCTGTTGTTTGTAGGAATATTGCCCGATGTGAATTCATGCCAACAGAACCTGGCACTGTTACGCTATTTGCAGAGAAACACAGTGAGGGGTGAGCATTTCAACCTTTGCATAATCTGAGAATAAACCAAAAAGTGAATGCACAAAAAAAAAAATCCCTAAAAAAGAATCTTAAAGACGCTAAAACATAACTTTGATAATTCTAGACATAGACACTATGCAAAAATATAAAACACAAAACCCTTTCATATATCGTGCTTATTTCATTCTTTTCCCATGATGAAAATACCGATTCCTTTCAAATGATAAGACCCTGCTGCTCACCGTGGTTCGGTCTCACTCGCTCCGGCTGGCTTGGGGTGTTGTTTGGCTGGCTGAAGTTGGCTCGGACCACGCTGGTGTTGGCCCATGCTGCTGCGTGTTGCGTAAACTCTGTGAGGAGCTGGATGCCGCTCTGTATTAATAGTGTGCAGGTCTGCTGCAGCCACATCCCGTGGCTGGTGTTACTCTCATCAATCTGTGAGTGCATCAGGAAGTCTTGCACCTGGGCGTCTGCATGAAAGAAAGGCGCAGAGGAGAGGTCAGATGTGGTGGCATGTTATAAGACGAAAAAAGGAAAACTTCAGTTTGAACTTTTTTTTTAATCTGTAAAGGACAAGTGTGCAGGACAAGGTCAGTATTTACACCACAGAGCTGCGAGCCACTTCAATGGTTTAGAAGAAGTTACTGTATCTGTGATCTGCTCTGACATCTGATCATCAGCACAATCAGAAAATATAATTCTAAACACTCTCTCGACTTTTTAAACCGTCTCTACAACAGAGAAATCTTTCACTCGATTGAGTTAACTCAACAGTCTCTCAACAGTCTCTGGTTCATTTCAGCGGTAAATCAACTGAATTTGCAACAAATCCCTGCGGGACGAAACAAACAAACAAACAAACTAACGTTCATTTGATTAATCTTAACTTCCCCTTACTGAGTCTGGTGATCCCCACAGGGCACAGGAATCTTTTCATTCTCAGTCTTTCCTGACTGCACTGGAGTCATTATGAGCAGGTAGAAGCCGTCAGTTGTAGCGTTCTCTTGAGCTTGAGTTTTCCTTTTCTTTCTTTCTTTCCTTTCCTACTTTTCAAATATGGATAAACGGATTTCTTGGGGGAAATATCCCCATATTCTTGTTTTATTTCTTCTTTTTCTTTGAGGAAAGTTCCCGTAGCGGCTTTCTTGAATTGTCATTATTATGTTATAATAAATGAAATGAAGAGCAGCCATCGTTAAAAAAAACTTAGTAGCAGCAGTGCCGGTATTGTAGTGACCTCAAGGTGGGCGGACCCTGGTTCCAATTTGACCCGTGGCTCCTTTCCCACATGTCAGTCCCACTCTCTCTTTCCCTAATTGCTCACCCTGTCCACTGTCCTTTCTGCTATCTACTAAAAGGCATACAAATAAACCTTAAAAAATAGTAAATGAAACTGATCCTGAGGATTAGGATCATGAGGTCACAGGGTTAGTTCTACCCAAAGATGGCATCTTTCTGATCCAGTGGTGCTGAATTTAACAACAGACCAAACCACACTGAGCTTTTTTATTTATTTATCTTTTTACAAATTTTCAAATACCCCATGCTCGAGCTGATACAACGAGCCAATAAACTGAAAGTCAATTCACAGAAAACATATCTGCTAACTACTTTTGATTATTGCTTATTAGATCAACGGTTGCTGTCAGAGTTGTCAGATCTGATAATGTTCTGCCTATTACTGTTTACTGTAAATCATAACAAATAAATCAAGTTTTGAATTTGAATATTGGATTAAAAAAAATGGATCCAAGTTGTCAACCAGATTTTAGAGAATCTTCCTGGCATAAAGACATTTGATGTTTATCATAATGATAAAGGCAGCTAAGGTTATTTGAAAAGTATTGAAAGACTTTCTTTTGGGGCTGATGGAAATAGTTTCAGGAGAAAGCTAACATGTATGAAAATAAACTTTTAACGTTCACATCTTCCCCTGGTGACTTACATTAAAGATAACATTATGAAGCGAACAGCAGCTCCCTTTTCTCATTCAGTTAGAAATGAAACGCGGTGACCTGTCGACCCGGAGGCCGAGCTGCAGGAGTGGTTAATGAGATTAGAGTTGGTGTGGAGGCAGGTATTATGGCTCCAGACACCACTGTGCTCTGCAGGGCCCGAAGCAGCTGCAGCACCGCTCCACACCACCTGGTACCAACCGCACTGAGGGCCACCAGCATCCCCTCACAGCACGACGAGCAGCCAATGCTGAATGAATGAATACATCAAAACTTTGGGATGAATCCTACCGTTCACATTGTATCCCAGCGTTCCCTCAAGCTGAGCCAGTGTGTTGCCCCTGGCACCGAACTGCAGCAGCCCCAGGGACAACGAGACGCTCACTGGCGACACGATGAGGTTGGAGCTGTTCTCGGCCTCTGTGAGCGTGTGGTAGAGACTGACGGCGAACCTGGTGTGCAGCTCTCCCATGCTGTCCTGCAGGCTGCCGTCACACTGGCTCCTCTCCACCAACCAGAAGCAAATGAAGAGTGAAGCCACCGGCAGGCGACGCATGACCTCTGAGCTGCAGGAGGGGAAATGTGTCCTCAGGGTGCAACAGGTTGCCCAAAAAACTAAATCCTGTAAGCCCGAGAGAAAGAAAGGGAATTCACTGAGGTCAGTGAGGTCAGCTAACAGGAAACTATTCACTTTGAGTGGATTCTGAACCAGTAAGGAGAAAATATGAACATTTTCAAAGACAAACCCTGAGAATTTAAGTATGGGAGTTGAACTGTTTTATCTGATGTGATGGCACAATATTGAAACACATAAAAAAAAATTAAACGTCCTCAACATGAAATCATGTGGCCCTGCGTGCGATTGCTATACCATCATCTATATTTCATTTTATTTCATAATCTATTCTTTGCACTCAACAGGAATGAAGCTTGAGGTTATGAGAACTAAATATCTTAAGATGAATTGGCATGAATTTATTTGAATGTTGTCAATGGTTAAAATAAAGTTAAAGTTTAACTAAATTGTTTTATAACTTCTATCTGCTTTAAAATCAACATGCAGTGTTGATGTGAATATATCATTAAATATGAATGAGCAACAAAGCAAACAGCTGAAGCAATTATGTCCAGAAAAAAATAAATCTAACAGCAGTGGGAAAAAAAAAGAAGTAAAATATGGCAAAATCTGAACAGTCTAAGCACACTGATGATAAGTAGTTTAACATTACTGTGGAGACAATATTGATCAGGCATATTATATAATGTGTGCAGAAACAGAAGTCTACAGATACCTCACAGCAACAGAGATGGAAGAAACACCTGCCTGAGTGCTTTGCCTTTAAAGAGTATTGGGTACTTTTACTTTTGCTCTATGTGATTCATTTCTATGCTGAACTTTAATTGTAGATTCACTGCTTCACATTATCTATACTGTAGACTAAAGAGAACATAAAGCAGATGAAAATAAAGTCACTTTTGTTTAAGAGAAACATGAACATGTAAGTTACATGTCAATGCATGACACAATGTTAATACTTTAATATATTAAATATATTTAATATGAATGTCATAGTATGACGGTAGGCTCATTGGATATTACATAAGGATGATGTTCTGCATAATTAGCACTTTTACCAAAGTGTACTGATGCTACTTCATTTATACTTTGACTCCAGTTTAAAAGAATGCATATTTCACTTCAAATACAGACTTTTAGATTTGTATTTTGCAACTTTCACCAAAGTCAAGGATCACTCTCTCACTGCACTGCATAATGGATGAACTTAAAGTAGCCTATCTCACTAAAATAGAGAATCCTATTGAGTGCTCCAGACTCTCAGGTACATCTTATGATCTTATTAGAAAGAGGTACAGCTGTGGTCCTACCTGCAGACAGGTGAGATAGTATCCGTGTAACTCCAGCTGTTTTCTCAGTCTGGCTCCAAACATTCAGCCTCTGCAGGGGAGCTGTGTCCTGTGTGTCCCCGGCTCTCACAGTCACTGACACTGAAGGAGTCCTCTGCTGTCCCGGGCAGTCTCTGCTCTGTGCTCCGGTTCTCCGGTCGTCTGACCTGAAGCAGTCTGTAGTCATAAGACCGTGTTTAAAGGGGAACGCTCCGCGCCGTGTTTGTGGTCTCCGTCGGCGATGTCCGTACCACTCGTCCGGGATTCCTGCCTCTCCGGGGCTATAAGGAGCCAGGCAGAGGGAGGCATGTCTCTGACCAGCAAATCCCAAACCGGGCAGAGGGAGGGAAAAAACAACAACACGTCACTCATGGAGCCTATGCACGTTGTCTGAAAATATTCGAGATGGAAACTAATAATAAACACAACACTACTAGTAAAAAAAGTTATTTGGGCTTCTTTTGAATGTTTTCCTTTAAAATAATAATGAGTGTCTCATACATCAGAAAAGAGCTTTACTGGCCAAGTATGCTCACACATACCAAGGGGCCAAGTTAGAGTGGGGTCTATAGGGGTCCTTCGTGGAGAAAGAAAAGGGAAGAATGATGCCATATTCTGCATTTTGAAACATTTAAAAATCAAAGGCAGAATGGGAACTATTTCTCGATCAGTCGGAAAATCTGAGGAAACCTCCGTGAAATCATGCAAAATTCAACTGCTAATTTTCCTGTATTTGAAAAAAAAATCTGAACTCTTCCATACTTGAAATAATATTTATCATTACTTGTATAATAATTTTAATACTAAGATGCATGAACAATCCTGTCTGATTTAAAAAAAAAGAGCTGAGGGGGCTCCAGCCCCCCCCCCCCAGTCTGAATGGAGATGACGCCTCTGTATGTGATTATGTAACAGATTTACATGAAGTAGACAGTTCATACAGTATTCACATTAAGACAGTGTGCATTGATTGATGTCAGGTGAGAAGGTTAAGAATATTTACAAGATTCAGTGACCATAAAAAGTGCATAAATATTCTGATTTACGTTCACAGTGGGTGTTATTGCACAGTGACAGTTCTGACACTCTGTGACACCATGTGTGAAGTGTTCATCAGAGTGACAGCCTTGGGGAAGAAACTATTCTTGTGTCTGGTTGTTTTGGCACACAGTGATCTGTAACGCTCTGTTCGATTAAAATAAACAGGCAGTCAAAATGATGAGTTAGGTTATTGACTGACATCTGAATTTCTCTGTCTCTGAGAGTTTTACCTCCATCCCTATTTGAACTTTAACCTTTCTGCTCACAGGACTTTTAATATCTCTTTTGTCGACACTACTACAAATGCAATTTGAAAGAGACAGCTCTTTGCATGTTGTTGCTCAATTTCACATTTAATATTGGGCCGTGATTCTGTGAAGATATATTCAATAAATGGCCAATTTCTTCAGGTTACAAAATATGATAAAGAGCACTCTGTAGGAGCCTTTGAAGTGGAGATAAGGTGATGAAACGCTCTTCTTAGACCATCGTATGTCTTGTCAGTTGACTAAATATTACAAAGTGCACTTTAAGATGCCTTTCGGATCCTTTCAGATCTAGTGCTCTGACATTGGCGATATAATTAAAGTGCCAGGATGTTGTTTATAAAAGAAAACTGGATAGTTACTTCTATGTTGCCCTTCCAGTAGAAAACAACTTAGTCAAGGGCACTCTTCAGGGCCTCAGTTGAGAAAACACATTAAGACACCTAAAAAATGCCCGCTCTAAAAACCTCTGTGTTGTTACATATATTGGTAGGAACAGTATAAAGCACCTCCAGGCCTCTAGTGGAGAAAACAGCCTTAATTTCTGTCTGGGTTTACCATTTAGGGAAGATTTTTAAAAAGCCTTTTCGGTTTGAACAAATGATGAAATGCCCTGACCTTTAGAGTGGAGCAAACATGTTTAAGTACTTTTTATTATATCATCCCTGAGGAGCATACACAATCCAGTGATATCTTTGTCTGTCTTTTCTCTTTACTCTTTTATGTCATTGGATTGGGAAAATTTATTTGTCTGAAAATGTCCCCACAAATTGTTCCTACTCTCTTTGCAAACACATTTTCTAACTGCCAACACAGCTTTATAGTTCATGATTCAAAAACAAATCCAGACCACTTCAAAGGAACACTAAGGAGAGAAAAGACATTGAGCGAAATGTTCGTTTATTGTGACATCGTTTGTCATTTCTTATGTCATAACCACACCATCACTTTCAGGTAATTCTGTTTTCTATCTTTGTGTCAGTAGAAATAGCGCTCGACTCCTGTGAAGTTGGAGCAACAAATAAACAGTTTATAATAGTTCTTTTCATGCACATGCAGACTAAGATATCTGCTCTGTTTACACAAGTCATTTGGCCTTTTGTTGCGATGATCAAAAGACATTTTCTGCCCCGAGCGTCACTGCTGCGTCAGCATTTCTAATTGGTATCTCTGTGGCATGTGGACGCACTCATCATGGACGTGTTGCTGCTCCTGCATGTGGAGAGAAATAGCATCTCAGACATCAAATAAGATAATATCTTCTGCACCTAACAGCTCTTCTGGTTTCAAGAAAAATCAGAATAAGAATCAGAATCAGAATCAGAAATACTCTATTAACCCCAGAGTGGGCATTTGGTCGTTACAGTTTCTCTTACACACAATATAAAAAGGCCTCTGGGACCAGGGGCGTGTCCAGAGGGGTGGCATGGGCCCACTTTGAAATGGATTGGCCACCCCAAAATCCCAAACTATGAATGCGTATTAGCCTTATCAGAGGGAGGGCTACACTGTTCAGCTCCCAATGCCAATTTTATTTAGACAGGGCAACGTGACAATCTACAAGATCTTCCTCAGGCCATTAAAAGAGGCGGGACTTCAATTAAAATCAACAATTCAGGCTGCATTTCAAGAGGCCTCTTTTTTCTCTGATATGATTTTTCTTGTTAGTAATTTAAGTTGTAAATCTGACATCAGCTTCACTTCAGTAAAGAGGCCACGTCCATTTCTAATATAGGGTTTGTGGTTGTCAATACTCGTCCCATGTAAGCCTTTACCGTGAACTTTTCATTGTTTCATTTGCTGTTAATCATAAACACTCATCCGTCTTTATGAAAAGTCAATTAAATGATTCATCTTTAATGACGGTATGGCCTGTGTTTCACCTTAACTCCATCTGCATTGGAGCAATCTGCCCTCAACTGTCCCTCTTAATTGGGGACATGAAAGACAGCAAAATAAACTGCGTGCATTTTTTCCCATGAAGAAGAGAACATGATTGGTAGCCATCAGGTATTTGGCTGCTTTGTCTGACGAGGGATTCCGGCCATTACTGGACTTGACTCATTAGCGGAGCCACGGCTTGGCTTCATTAAACGCACTCGCCACATTCTTTAACAGGAATTTGGATTTTTAAGGCCTGGGGACGGAGGAGATGGACGAGATGTCACGGTAACTGACCAAAGACAATCGTTTTGAAAAGATGCCACCACAAACAGCAGCTTTCATCTTGGCGGTTTGTGAGGCCTTTGAAGGAACGCTGCGTTTGATGTTCATATTTTAGAAGTAGAAATAATGATTTGTGCTCTCTGTTTCTGATCTCTGGACCGACTGCTTTACAAGTTGCCGCAGTTGTGAGGGTCAGGGTAAAGGACAAACTTACTCAACAGTGTCACTCTGTATGTGTGGAACAACGCTCTGGAGGCCAGGGCCCAACAGAACCTGCTAACGATAACCATTCTTCACATCTCTGCGCAGGTAATTCTGCAATATGATAATATTAACAACACAGTCAGTCTTGTCTGTGAGCTGCCAGTTCACCCCATAGTTTGGTCTGCTGCCACTAAATAACAGCCAAGACCAAGCTGAAGTAGCGATCTGGCAGGACGACCACTTTGTCCAAGCTCCTGTAGTTCACGACAGATCTGTTCTGACTAGGGAGGTTTAAAATATCAATACAGCAATATATCGTAGTCCTGACTTGTGTGATACAATTATTAAATCACTGGTGCCAAACTAGTCGCCTGCTAATTCAACCTCTTTGAGTCACCACTGCAGGACTCGTCATAATGGCGCATGTTACATAAAGGAGGGCAATGTGAACTAAAGGTAATTGGCCCAAGAAGAAGTTACAAGCAGGATGGAATAAAAAGATGGCAGCAGGAAAATGTTGGACTAATGATATGAGATTCCTGTTTATATTTTTTTTCCTGTATGGTTGTTTTGTGTTTTTTATGCTCTTGGTTGAAGACAGATTCCCCTCAGGGCAATAAAGGTTTCATTGAATGACATGAAATGGTAAGAACTGAGGTGTCCCCCTAACTTCTACTCCTCTACTATTCTCAGGCTCACCATCAATCTGGAAACAGAACGTATTCAATAATAAGCAATGAAAATGTGTTTTGGTTTTAAGTGCACATGCACGCTCGACCTTCACTGAGCAGTATTTTTGAAGTTTCTTGGCTGTCACTTTAAATATTAAGAAAGCTCCTGTATGTTAGAGCATTTTTTTGTACCATCACAACTTGTTTGGAAGTATTATCATTAACAATAAAGTGAGGTTGAAACTAGAAGCCTCCAAAGCACACACACTAAGACTGAACTTTTTTTTTAAATGATAAAGACCCTTCAGACTTTGCACAAACACTGAAGCTCAGTTGTTCCTTTCATCATGTCGGGATCAATATTTGGAGTGAAAATATGACATGAATTGCAGTATTCACCGCACAATTTGCTGCACATTATTGTAGTTATTTCAGTTGAACCTCAAAGGGAAGAGTGGATGTTTCAGCTTCTGCTGGGTCGTCGATGAAATGTCCTTAAGTGACACAAATACTTACGGGTTCACCGGTTCATGTGTTGTCAGTTGTTGTTTCCAGGAGCTTATCATGACTTTGTGAGAGTTTTTCTTTCTCTTAACAAAATATCCTCATTGATGAGTGTCTGTGTGACTCTGCGATGCCTCCACCTTTCTCCACACAGCAGCAACTTAATCCCTCACTAACGGAGACTGTCCCCAGGCTCTCCATTCAGACCCCAGTCCCCTCTCCCACACCTGACCTTTGACATCGTGGGGAAAGTGACAATGCATAGAGGAGGAGGAGGAGGTTGGAGGAAGGACCGGAGGGGGGGGTTACAGAGTCCAACAGCAACAAATCCAAGGAACTCTCTGTGTTTAGTTACAACTGAAATAAAAGAAGAAGAAGTTGTGGAAAAGGAGAAAAAAGGAGCAAATCCAACTACAGAAAAATTAAACGTCACACAGAGTTGCCACCAAAGCAAATATCTGTAATTCTAGAAGCGCAGTCACTTTCTATAACTGGATAAATATTTCTGAAATGAAAATATCAACTTATTCTTGAGTCAGATCCAGTCTGATACTTTTGAAAATAACCACCAAGTTCCCCAGAAATCAAAGCAAAAGTAGTCCGGCTCCCTTTGTTTACCTTCATGGCTTTACTTGATATAACTTGATAAAACCTGGATAGTAAGTCAATAAAGACTCAGCTGTTTCAATTAACTCTGGATTAGAGAGAATTCATGGGATCGTTGGACATCATCAGAGCCAACTGAAGTGCTCAGTATGATATGAAACTACATGGATATTGGAAAAATCTGAGCAAAGACCACAGAGAGCAGACGAGCCTGTGAATCTCAATCTGTGATTCAGGCTACAAAGATTGTGGATAGCTGTTTGCTTTTCTGTCTTTTCGTTTGTTATTGATCTACCATAGAGGGAGCTCAATGTGTGCAGCACTGATTATTATTATTATTATTATTATTATTATTATTATTATTATTATTATTATTATCTACCGTAGAGGGAGCTCAATGTGTGCAGCACTGGAGTCCAAGACAAATTTACCCAAGGTGACAATAAAGTGTACTGCCATATCTTATCACATGGTATGATATGGTATCATGTTAAATTGTATGTTGTCAGAGACATTAACCAGCTCCTTTTGACATGTTTTATAAATGCACTGAAGGTTAATATTTCTCATGTATGACACGGTACAGCACTCCAGCTTATCATCTTAAAAACGCATAAAAAATCCTTAATGAGTGTCCTCTGTCTGCAATGGAGGGTGGGTTGATGGTTTGAGTAAGGAAGTGGATCAGTGCAACAGTGTTGTTACATAACATATTGTAATTTAACCGTTGTTTCGCCTAGCTTGGCTTCGTTTATTGTGTTGTATCTTACTGTATCGAGTAACGCAACGCATCCCACCACATCCAATCGCATTCCATCATGCCCACTGTACTGTATGCTAACTTACATTTTATGTAGTATATCGTATGGTAGCATGTTGATTGTATCATGTTGTAAAAAGGAGAACAGAAAAAGAAAAGAGCAACATCAGGAACATTTAAGAGAAGTTAAACAACAAAAGGAGAATGACAGCAACAATTAGAAAACAATCAAATATAATCAAGTCAAAGTAAAGTTAAATGAATAACATTTGACTTACTAGAATTCAAAAATAGTAAAAGTTTTTTATTTTAAATTCATTTAAAGTACTGACTAATAACTATGGAGGTAGGGGGAGGGGTTGAAAAGTAAAATGTGATCTCTCCTTCCTGTGAAATAAAAAAAAAAGGACCAAAGAAAATGACTCTCCAACCAGGTTGTTAAATTAAAGAAACACCTTCATAATTATGTGCAATGCAAGGTGTCATCACGCTCGATCTGTGCTTCTGTGGTACGTGTGAGCCGATCTACCAACAGACAGGTGTAGCTGACGGAAAGCTTGAATGTACTTTTTTCATTTTTTTCACTCAGTAATGGATGCTATTTTAAAATTTAACAATTTAGAAATTCCACGAAAAGTATACTTAAGTGTTATTACTTTAGTGACTGTCCACCCCTGTGTAAGCGTTGCCATGAGTAACATGTCTTGGTGGTGTTAGAAAGCTGCTGTGAAAGTTAATATCATTAATATTTAAAGAGAAGACGAGGAATAAGATAGAGCCAGCAAGCAAGAAGAAAGGAGGCAATGAAGAAGAGAACTACAAATTAAGAGGAAACATGGACAATAGATAAATTAAAGAACTACAGGAGTCTAAATTAAAGGTGGATTGGTGTCAGAGTTCAGTTCTGAAGCAGAGATGCACTGAGGAGTGCTGACCTGAGATTGACTGACTCTTTCTGCTTCACCTCCGCTGCCCTACTTCCCTGCAGGCTGCTGGGCCTTCGGGGCGGTGCAGGCGGGGAGGATTAGAGGGGATGCTGGTGTGCAGGGCCGGGCCAGGCTGCAACAACGCCAGCAGCGCTCAGAGCCGGTGTCGCCAGAGAGATCTGCCAGGTACGCCATGGAGGATTAGAGCCAGTAGTGCTGGCACTGGGAGAGGGGGCGACGTGAGGAGACACGTCCCACGTAGCCCTCATCTCTCCCTGGAGCTCTGCATGGCTCCGAGGAGGCATGGGAAATATGCTGGTGGGCTGTTTTGAATATAAGAAAGTGGATGGTGTGTCAGTCAGCTGATGAACACATGGAGGAAATACTTGAGAAATAATACACATTCTCGGCTGCAAAAAAAAAACAACAGTGCAGGGACAGTGTTATATCATAGGTATGTGTTGTCACTTAGACTTTTTGAGGTTTGGTAGATGGTTAAGTAGTTGTAGGAACAGTTTTAGACCTTTCTGTTGCACTATAGCGCCATCTGCTGAAACATTCTGCTTAGGTAAAAATACTTTAAGTTTGAGTTCAGGTCTGTGAAGATGGAGAGTTATACAGGCTCTCAGGGAAACTTAATTACAGATGTCAAAGCTGTATATTTAAGAGTATAAAATGACAATAGAAATATTCATTCTGTCACATTTCAGCATTCAAATTAAGTCCCACTTAACTTCTTCACTTATCCGACATCTGGCCTAACTGACCACACGGGTGAAATCTTGAGGCAAACAGCAGCTTTGGGATTAAATTTTCCTCTTAAGAAGTTGCCGCTCACACGTTGGACTTCTTTTTCTTTCATCTGGAAAGACCTCTTAGTTGTTTCCCCTTTGTGAGAAATGATGTCACATACAGCTCGCTACCCCATGCAGCAAGCACATCGCCTCGCCTCATTGATTTGTACCAGGTTGTGGACCTGAGCATCATCTTAAGAAAACAACTGAAAATGACACGTTATCACTGGAAAACAGGGTACATAAAATGTATGGATGCATTTCTGCTTAGGGCTTAATCTTTTGCATATGCACAGATAAACAAAACCTAAAACTAAATATTGTTAATTTACTGTTCATCATTAGGGCTGCTGGACCTTTTCTTGCATTTTCTCTTGTGCACGAGTCTGTAAAAGTGCTCAGTTCTTTACAAAAACAAGTTACTCTAAAAAAATAAAAGAGTCCTAAATCAATTAAAAACTTTGTTCAAAATATCTCAAACATGACCACAGATCTCTACATCTCATCTTGATTTATTTTCCAGACTTCTTCTTGTATCACCTCTGCACTGTGGGAACAATAAATAATACCCCTTTCAGTGTGTTGATTGGTTGGTGATGATGTCACCTATTCAGGCCTGCGGGGAGACTTCGCCATGGCGACCGCTATGGTCCACTGTTATTGGATTGCCCTCTTCAGACTGCACAGAGACCTCACAAGGAGACTCACACCTGTTGAAGAGCTCAAAGAGTAGAGAGAGGGGGATTTCATAGACTGAGCTGAAACACACAGACTTACCCAGACTTAGAGGAGACCTCAGTGAAACACACAGAGACCAGACTCAGAGGAGACCTCAGTGAAACACAGAGACCAGACTCAGAGGAGACCTCAGAGAAACACAGAGACCAGACTCAGAGGAGACCTCAGTGAAACACAGAGACCAGACTTAGAGGAGACCTCAGAGAAACACAGAGACCAGACTCAGAGGAGACCTCAGTGAAACACACAGAGACCAGACTCAGAGGAGACCTCAGTGAAACACAGAGACCAGACTCAGAGGAGACCTCAGTGAAACACAGAGACCAGACCTCAAAGAAACACAGAGACCAGACTCAGAGGAGACCTCAGTGAAACACAGAGACCAGACTCAGAGGAGACCTCAGTGAAACACAGAGACCAGACTCAGAGGAGACTTCAGTGAAACACACAGACTTACCCAGACTCAGAGGAGACCTCAGTGAAACACAGAGACCAGACTCAGAGGAGACCTCAGTGAAACACAGAGACCAGACTCAGAGGAGACTTCAGTGAAACACACAGACTTACCCAGACTCAGAGGAGACCTCAGTGAAACACAGAGACCAGACTCAGAGGAGACCTCAGTGAAACACAGAGACCAGACTCAGAGGAGACTTCAGTGAAACACACAGACTTACCCAGACTCAGAGGAGACCTCAGTGAAACACAGAGACCAGACTCAGAGGAGACCTCAGTGAAACACAGAGACCAGACTTAGAGGAGACCTCAGTGAAACACAAGAGACTTACCCAGACTCAGAGGAGACCTCAGTGAAACACGGTGATGCAACTTCAGGGCCGACTACCTGTGGAGTACCTGGGGGTCAAAAACTTTTGATAAAGCTTTACACTTATCTTAGGATCATCTATGATTAGGTGAATGGTATTATGACTACATAAATACACATTTTATTACTCTTCATCTAATTGTCTTCTGAACTTCTTAAAGATAATATTTCTCTTTGACTTACAGCAAACATTTAGCTCTAACTTGTTATACTGCCAGCCATTCCAGCAGGGGGCAGCGTAGTTATGATAGTGACCCTCCTAAAAACACACCTGTGAACTTTTGTTTGACACATTTGGATGGCAGCCGAAGCCACAACAACAGTTTCTTAAACTCAAACACAATCTGGGGAAATTCATAAACGTCAAGAATCAGCGAGGGATGGGGAACTTTGAAGACCAGGAAGGCCACATGCCCTTTAACCTCAGAGCTCGAGGGCCACATTTTTACAAGTTGTAGTATACTTTGAATAAGCCGATTATGAACACTTATAGTTTAATAAAATGACAAATACATCACTTTCATCAAAGTTAATTATTCAAACATTTTGAATATTTCTTAAACCCAAATTGCAAATAGTAATGTTTCATTTCATGAATCAACACAGACACATTTTAAACACACACACACACACACACACACTTCAGGTCAGAGTGTGTCATGTTGAAACTCAAACTCAAAGTTAAGCTGCTGAAGCTGCAGAGAGGTGTCAGCAAACCACTTTCATTGTCCTCGTTTCTTTATTTACAAACCTTCAAGGATTCTGCATGCAATAATAAATAATCTGTTTTTTTTTAACGTAGCTGTAATAACAGTAAAAGAAGAGAAGCTACTTGAAGCCTTCAGACTCTAACCTGCGGTCGATTATTATTTAGATGTTCCAGCGACTCACTGCAAACACAACAGATATTCAAATATTAATGAAGCATTTTATATGCTCCAATTAAAGCTTTTATCATAAGAGTGGATAAAAAAAGAACATTATAAACAAAATAAATATGCAATATAAAAATGTCATAACCTTGGGCAGCAACCAACAGTATCTATTTTCATTATAGATCAATTCATCAATAATTTCCCCAATAAAACAGACACATGTTTAGATCATAAAAGGCTTCAAATGTCAATCAGAGGGCGTCCTCAAGTAGTGCGTGATTTATGTGGAAACAACAGGAATATATTGAGTTCAATGTCACGGAGGACTTTTCAATATTTCATTTAATACTGAAAAGTTGAAATTTGAGAATTTTGAAAGCTGAATGAAAAACTATTCAACTGATTCATTATTATTATTATTATTTGTCAGCTAATCAATTCATGGAATAATCGATGGAGCTTTTTTGACAGGAAAAGTTTTAAAGTTACGTTGAAACGGTTGTGTGTCGCACAAGCACATTTATTGAGAGTATATCTGTAACAGTTCTTATTTGACCTTTAAATGTGTGTCTGCTTTTACAAACATAGAGCTTTAAAGCTTAAATCTACACGCAAAAAGATCAACACTCACTAATACACAAGAACATAAAAAAAAGTTTCTGCTTCACTCAAGTTTCACCACCAGGGGGCAGAGTAGAGCTGTGTCAGTACTGGACAGAGTGAGTCCTCTCAGCTTACAACATAAATCAAATGTAGAATTCTTGTTCTTCCTCTTCTATCACCTTTTCTTCTTCTTCTTCTTCTTCTTCTTCTTCTTCTTCTTCTTCTATCTGTGCGCTCATAATGCTGCAGCTGTCCAAGTGGTTTATGGACACATCGCTCAGAGACGGAGCAGCAGTTGGGCTGATACTGGGGCTGCTCATACAAGACCCTATCAGGGTGGAGGGAGTGCTGCTGTTGCTGAAGCTGTTTGGAGTTCGTCTGAATGAGGCTGATTTATAAATGTTCTCCGGGATGCAGGGAGAAAATGAGCTTCTGAAGTCATCTGACTGTGCCGATGACGGCCGAGGAGTCTGTGGCAGGCTGGATTTGATGTATGCAGACACCACTGAGAGGTCCACGTTGCTGCCCGGGTTTACTTTGTCCCCTGTGTCCACATCCGTCTCCTCCGCCCCGACCAGAGCGTCCACATTGAGCTTAAATGGCGGGATAAGGGAGCCGCGTCTGTTGAAGGAGTGGGTCCTGTGATGGAGGCTGGGAGAGGGACCAGGGGAGGAGCAGGTGGAGTGGGAGCTCCCTGAGCCCAGGTTTGGTAGAGAGAAGAGGGATCCGGATCTGTGGCCCCTCCACTCAGTCCTCCAGCTGTCGGGATAGTGGCGGTCCGTCCACTGCTCCTCTTCGTCCAGCTCCTCAAAGGTCAGGGTGTGGGAGCTGTGGGGGGTCTGGTGGACTCTAGGGCGGGATGAAGACCGGTGGTGGTGGTGTCTGCGGGTCTTGGAGGAAGCGGAGCTGCGGGTGAAGGTGGATGGAGCCGAGGCTGATTCAGTGATCGAGGGGGATAAGTAGGAGGGATCTTGATAGTGTTTGAAGTGTGAGCCCTGAACCTAAAAAAGGAAGGAAGAGAAAAGCTATTAGAACATATACTCCATCGTCCTTATTTCACCTCTGATTACAGTCACAGTTTCTGCATGAAAACACAAACACCTGTAGGTGTGGGGGCCAGGTTTCTGGTTTACATGAAGCCTGGGGAGTATCAGGCTTTGAAAAGGTTTGTGTGCTGAGCAGAAGGTAAAGAACTCAATATGGCTGTAAAGCAATCCTTGGACCTCATGACATTCATCTATGGACAATCGAGCTCTAATTATTGTCTTTAAACAGATAATTGCAGCTAAAAATCCTCTCGTAGACATCTTGTCTTAACACCAAGTCCAGATTTTAAGTTGCTCGTCGATCTGTAAGCAAAAGCAATGGAAAAGAAAGTCATGGCCAGAAGTTCTTATTGATAAGCGCTGGCTAAACTTTAACAACCAAATTTCCCCCAATGGGGATCAATAAAGTTGATCTTATTTTATTTTTTCATATAGTTTCCTTGGTTGAAAGGCAGTCTGCTCTCTGCCAAACCAAATATTTAATAAAAAGGGATACTCCTCTTCAACAGCAGAGGTTTTGACTTGATATAGCTGGGAAAGAACAAGTGGAACTACAAACATTAGCATTGGCTCTAAGTGTACCACAAAGCCATGAGGGCGAGCAAGCATAAAGAAATAGCTTGGAACAGGCTAATCTAAATGGTATGCAGTTGTTTGTAGTGTTTTTGATCACACATGTAAATCCCTCCTTGATAAACCTCTATAAGCTAACACAGAAGGTGCATCGACGTCTCAGGAATGCTATTAAACCAGAAAAGTTACCAATGACACTTGATTCTAGACGTTTCTTGAAACAAGCTGAGAAAGTGTTGTTTGAGATGTTTCTCCGTATGTCCCTGAAAGTTTAGTAAATAAAGAGGTCACAGGGCATTCAAAGAAAGGACGTGCTGTTTTTAGACCGTTCACCTCTCCATGTGGGGCTCACATGCAACCCAGCGCTCCTCACGCGACGTGCAAGCCGCAAAATGAGAGAGGAAGGAGATAGCGGTACAAGGGGGTTTATAAAAGCCCCCCCACATGCCCCCTGTTCTCAGCCCGACCACTTTATAAATCACAGCACCAGCTGGAGAAGTCATCAGTGTCCAGAGAAACCCCATGTGTGTCACGCCTCCATTTATAGGCAGACGTGTCTCAGCACACAGACACTGCTGCTATGCCACAAATCTGCAGCCTGATTATCCTCCACAAGGTAAGAAGAAATATGGCAGACTCCCCCGTTCTGACACAAATGTGGAAAGGTTTCGGTTTTACAACATGTTAGGCAGCAGTGTTCTTTTTAATGCTTCAGTTTCTGGGCCTTGTTTTCCACCTCTGTACGTCTTGATGCTGATAGTTTCTCCATGCCTCCTCTCTCATGTCGCTCAATCATCCATTTTTTCCTACCAAACAATATAGGCAGAAGCATTGACTTTCCACACACAGCCTCAAGACAATCATTTTCAAGAGCACGGGGATGGAGGGGGAGTTTCCAGATTTCCATATGTTCAGGCTCAAAACAATAAATATCACAGGAGCAAATCTAAAAGTTTCCTGAGAAGAGTTGAACTGTGATTTACCACATCCTCACGAGAGACTGAAGCCAGAGCAGGAAACAAGTGATGTCTATATCCAAACGTGGATAAATATTCTTGTTTTATATTCAGTTCATGTAACTTCAAATGTGTAATACTTCATCCTACACTGATAATCTCTGATGGACATTTCTACCATCTTCTGACATTGAGATTTAATGATTCATCTAAAAAAGGGAAACACAAGTTTTTAATACAAACTTTAAACCGCCTAAGCAACAAAAAAAAACTAAGACTGAATCTGTCCTTGCTTCTATTATCCCACTTATGAAGCCCAACACAGTTTCAGCAGACCGCTGCATGAGTCTGGTTCTAATTGAGGTTTCTGCCTCTCAAAAGAAGTTTTTCCTTTCCATTGTAACTTTGTCTTTTGACTTGACTAAGCAACATTTAGCAAAGTCATCTATAGTGTCAATTTCTGTCATACATAGTGGACACACAGAAAAATTGTTTCTCTCCAAACCACCGTTCAAACTGTAAAAGTATTTAAAAAATATATATATAAAATACAAAGGATAAAGTACAGATAGACAAAGGTACAAAGATAATGCACCAGAACATAAAGTTTCTTGGCAGCGGTGGGATTCGAACCCACGCCTCCGAAGAGACTGGAGCCTTAATCCAGCGCCTTAGACCGCTCGGCCACGCTACCTTCCGACCCCTATTTATGAAATATTAATATTGAGTCTTTGTAAATAATATAACAAAGCGTAAGGTCTTTCACCTGCTCTTTTCTAAAGTGTCTTCAGATAAAATGTTATCAGTTAGCGCTATACAAACAAAGATTGCTATAATAAGAAAGTAATCTTAAGCTTTCACAACCCCAGATCATTGGAATTGACATAATATAAATGTTTGTTTGTAATCTGAAATAAGAAATAATACGACTACAAGGGAAAAGGCTGTACTGTTAGCTATACTACGCATGGGTGTATTGTAAAAAAATATACAGCATTGGAATATGAGCCCCAATCATTGCTGTAAATGCTGCTCAGTGGCACAGACTTCTAGATCTTCTGCATTACAATACATAGGAAAACATTTGAGAAGTTGGATATTAGATTATAAGAGAAAGGGACATTTGAGCTGGTGAGGTAATTTAAACATACTGATAATCGAGGGAGGCCAAAGTAAGACTGGTTTATTTGTGTCTTGTTGTCCTGATGATTCTGCAGGTCAACTGCACACATTAGTTATTAACTGAAGCTATTTCTGTGCATGTTTGTGACAAAGCATGTGTCTCGATCTGCTAACACAACATGACAGGATGGGTTCAGTTTTATAACAGCTCAACGTGCTACAATGACAGAGAGGAGCCGCAGCAGGGGGTGCTGGGTAATGAGGTTGTGGACATGTCGATGATCAGACCCTTTACTCTTGAAAGCCTGAGTTATCTTGGTATAAGCCAGGTCATCCAGAGATGTGACCTCTGCAGGCCAAAAGCCCTCCCATAAATGAACACTAATCCTCACAGACACAGGACATGTGTTATTTCATTTATTAAACTCACTTCTTCTGTTCAGCTGTTTGGTCTCAGCTGTTTGGACATTGTTTCTTAAGCTTAGATTATTTATAACATATAGTTTTGAACCTTTATTCCTCTGAGGCCGGAAAAGCTGAGCCCCCCTGGGACCCACACACAAATAAAGATACATTGCTGTCAAAAATAAAAGTCTATTTCTGTTGTTCCCATTGATCAAATCCAAACAGAATAGGCCCACAAATACCTGTTCACTAAAAGATTTTTGCATCAACTATCCAGCAACTGTGTCATCCCTCAACCAACGCCCGACGACTAGCCTCCACCTTCAGACTGTGTCATCAACTCCACCGCCGTCCTCATTCATGCACGACCTGCTCCAACCAGTGGCAAGGAAGTGTGGACAACAGGAATGTGAGGAATACAGGAGACTGTGGAGAAACCCTGCCTGCATGCTATCATACATTAAAGGGGCAATATTATGAAGAATCCACTTTGACAGTGTTTTTGAACATATATTTGGGTATCCTGAGTGTCTACCGACCCACAAAATGTGAACATCCAGGCCTTTGTCTGTGGTCTGCATAAGTCTTACAACACACAGAAAAATGCTCCGTTTCAAATTTGCTCTCCTTGTGACATCACAGTGGGATTCTGGTAAAAAACAATTTCCCTCCCCTCCCATGGTATCTCCACCCATGGACTCCAGCCCCAGCCTAGAACAAAACGTTTGCACAGGTCGGCCATTTTTATTCTTGCTAGAGGAGTGATGTCAACTGGGAAAACTCAGGGGGGGCTCATTGCATTTAAAGAGACACACACACCAAAACGGAGCGTTCTGAGAGAGCTGGTTTATACAGGGTCACAAACCTCCTCTGGTGCTTGATTCATGTTATATTTTGACCAAAGCTTAGCACAGATGTTTCATTTAGACCACAGGGGGACTGTTTGAAAAGGTGGAGAAGGGCTATAATGTGTCCTCTTTAAGTTGGCATAATGTGTCACATTGTTGGGGACCTCATGACTTCCACACAGGTGGCAGTTTAGCATCATGCATATGTTCCATTGTCATGATAGATTAGCTCATTATTTCCCTCAGTGCTATTCCAATCCCAGTAATGGACTGCTGCTTAATCTGCTTTAATCGGTCACCGCCTGGACACGTATCGCTTCTGAAAGTGATACCGTGTGTGTGTCCTTACATGAGAGGTTTTGTGTGTATACAGATATGTTTTACAGAAACTTTTGGGTGATCATTGTGAAAAAGATGTGCACACGGTGACTGTGACTGGTTGGTAGAGGCGGTTGTCTCCTAACCGGAAGGTCGGGGTGTTGAACCCCAGGTGCTGCCTTGGCCAAGACACTTAACCCCAAGTTTCTCCCGCTGCTTTGTCAGTGGCAAATGAATGTGTACAAATGGGATTGTTACTACTGATGGATACTTTACATACCAGCCTCTGCCATATGGGTGTGGATGGGTAGGTGTGACCTGTGGTGAAAAAGCGCTTTGAGCAGTGAGAAGACTAAAAAAGCTCAAGTCCATTTACCATTTACATGCTACATTTTTACAGTCTGGATGAAGGATAGATGGATGCTGAAGGACACATTAATGATCGGAGTGATAGATTAAAGACTGCTTCAAATTTAGGGGGCACAATGCTACTTTGTCTACTTTATGAGTTTGTTATTTTTGGCTTCAGAGTGTGTTTTACATTCCTCTCTGAAATTGTTTTCTTCTCTTTTTCTCTCTCTCTCTCTCTGCTTCTGTTGATTTTTCAAACAAGACACTGAACTTGTGTCTGTTTGTCTTGAGAATGATCTTCTTTCAGTGTGTTTTTGCTCCTGAAACACAGGGTTTATAGCACACGTAGAAAATAATATACATAATAGGAAGAAGGTATTCTTACATATATATTGTTAAAAGGGGCTCGGCTGTAGCTCAGGAAATAGAGTAAGTAGTCGACTAATCTCTCAGTGTTTGTGTACGTATGAATGAGAATATGAATGTGTAACAGCTGTGAAAGTGTTAAGAGATTTGAGTGGTTTTAAGACGACAGAGCATTATATACTGTAAGACCATTTACCCTAGATTACAGACTTACCTTGATTCTTGTACACAGAAGGTAAACAAATCAATCAAAGACCTTTGTTTAGAAAAGATCAACAGAAGCTGTTGCAAGAAGCTGAGTTGAAAACAGAACCCTCAGACATGTCCTGATAACTTAAAGTCAGTATAGCCGTGATGATCTCATTTTAGAGTGTGGGCGTACAACTTAATGATGAATGAAGTGATGAATGTGGATTTGTCTTAAAACTGACTTTATCTGATTTTTTATTTACAGAAGAAAATATCAAGATATATTTTGTGTACTATCTTTTTCCATAGTTGAATCTTATGCCTGTCACTGCTGTAAGGGGACCATTTCTAGAAAGGGAATTACAGCATGCAACTCATGAGAGCCTAGTTTTCTCAGTATGTGTGTTATGTTAGAAAGTTAAAAGGAAGAAAAAAGTTGTTAGAGAATACCACAGGTGTCCTGCGAATATTCCTCAGAATATTATCTGAATATTATCTCATGTTCACTTTTTTTAGCATCTCTCACCTGCAGAAGGATCTTATTTCCATCGTAGTCCTCTGTTTGCCAACGGACCTCACTGATTGGGCTGCAGGTGTGAGGCAGCAGGGGCACCAGCGCCCCCACATCTCGTACCCTCACCTCCATCACGGCTGAGTCCAGCACCATGGGACTCTCACCTCGAGGGAGTCTCTTAAACGACAGCTGGATCTCCATCTCCGGGTTTGAGTAAACGACGAAGAAGCAAAAGTCCTCCTTCTTCTGCGCGACTCTCCGCTGAAGCAGCAGCCTGTAAAGCCGCACCATGTCCACATAGTTTTCATGTCTGCAATAAACTGTAAATCGCACAATTTCTTTCCCGTAATGCACCTGACGCACAGCCCATAGCGGCGTTCCAGGAGACAGAGTGAAGAAGTCCTGACTGCATGGGGACAAAGGCAGCATCCGTCGTCCGTTGCTGACTCTTTCGGTGTGGTGGTAGCTCCAGGGCGGGTTCTGCAGGGCGTGGTGCAGCATCAGGATCTGCTCCTCACCGCCGTATCCCTCCTGGAGGAAGAGGATGACCGCCATGGACGGCTGGCAGGCTACTTCTAGGAGGCCGTTTTGGTTGTGCTTTGGTCGGGTTTGCTGGGAGACGGAGGCCCGCTCTGAGACTCTGAAGAGCTGCAGCTCAGGGTGAACCCACGCCAGCACGGCATCAGCAGCTCGTTGAAGGAACTTTCCCTGGCCGGGGTCTGCGATGAGGTGGACGCTGACGAGGAAGGGGTCCTGGAAATCGCCCATGGATAACTCACCTCCACATACAACAGCATCAAGGTGAGAGAGAGCAGGCAGGGCAAGAAGGGAGGGGGAGGAGAAAGACAAAATGTCATTACAATCAGCTTGGTGAATTAGAGTAAAACACAACAGATATTTTTACAGGCATGAATGCACACCTTTAGATTCATTCATTCAAACCCACCTTTTTCCCACATATATGTATCTTCATACCCTTTCCTATGTTTACCTCTTTGGTCAGATCCTATCCCCCTCCTACAAGTCTCCCACTTTTCACATTTCACTTATCAAGATCAAACTTCGTCTTTCCTCCAACTTCTATGTTTACCTTTCTTCCCCACCGCTCCCCGCTCCCCTCAATCACACCCATGTGGAGCCGAGCTCCTCTGTGGAGGCTCATTAGTGCCATTAGGAGGTCATTACTGAAGCCCAGAGGAATGTTCCAGACCACAGCAGGAGCCATGTATTCAGGTGTAGCCTCCCCCTGAACCCCTGACCTGGCATCCTCATACAGGTACTTCAAAACTGCCACTGAAATGTTTCCAAACTACGTGTTAGCCAGTGTTTCCCTCTTCTATGTAACATACTCATGCTGTATCTCCTCATCTCCATGTACCCTCGTTTGTTAGAGCACTTTTCTTGCAGAGTTTATGTGACTTCTCCAGGGACTTGTCCCATTTCGTCTCTTGTTTCTGGCTGTTTGGAAAGGGCACATAGTCAGGGATACAGACTTCTTGTCACTGGCACAGCAGACCTTTTTGTTGTTGCCAAAAACTCTCCATGAAACAGAGAGGGGCCAAACAGGGACAGGTTCACTCTCATGAGTCCTGCTGGCCTTTGCTAAAGGACACTTTCTACTGGAGCGAAGAGGTGACATTTTCGACAAGTTAGGATCAGTTTACAAGTAAACATTGTTTAAAGGTGGCTGTTCAGAGGTGTGCTGACACCAAGGGCCAAGAAGCTAAACATACCAGTCAAAGAACATCTGAATCAGCTCTCTTGTGTACAGTATATTTTTGGCAAGCAAGTGTTATTTAAAAGACCCCTTTGTATGATGTTTCTGCTCTATTTTTAAAGAAGCATGGGATGTAAACACTAAGGCTGCAGTTAAGAACATTAAGAGTGCATATGGTGTTTTTAAAAAAGACAAACTCTAAAATGTAAAATCTTAAAAAGGAAATGATCTGGATTTTTTAAAAATATATCCCTCTTCAAGGATTGGCAGACATAAATATATGTCATGTGTCGGGTAAAAAGCTGCAAGGGTACAATTCTGGTCAATTAAATCAGGTTGAGTAATAAATTCTGCTGAGTGCAATGGTAAAAAATGGAAGATTTAAATGTGTTTCCAACAGTAGCACAAGTATTCGTAAGTACTTTCTAAGGAAAGGCTAATGTCCATTAGCTGATGGACATTAGCCGCGTGTGTAAACCTAAGTAGATTCGATAAGGTTATTTGAGAGAGATCTGATTTATTAAGAAGATTTACAATTGATTCACGTTCAATAAAATGGCCTCGAAGTTCAACCCTGACCTCAAGTGTCCTCATGTGGATCAATTTGTCTAATGAGATAAATAAAAGCAGGATCAAGACTGATCCAATGCAGGGTTAAGATCAATTCAATGCCAAGGCCTCGATGTCCTTACACACACACACAGACACACACAGAGACACACAAAAACGGGGCCTGATCCCATTAGACTCAAAGTCTGTCTTCCTGATTTGTAGCTGGCATCAAAACGCCAAACAAAAGGATGAGAGGGATCTTTAAGGGAATTTACAGTCGAGCTCATTGTCCTGTAACACAGAGAGCTTTATTTCTCTAACTCCTACGTACTTCTCACAGTATCCTTTTTCACCTGAGCCAAACAGAAGCAGAGAGCTTTACCCAAACTGTCCGACTGCTGCCTTATTACGATTCCTTTTTTTATTGCAGACGTATCAAAACTCGCTAAACACTGAAGCTACAGTGACCACGACATGGCAACCTGCACGCACATCGAGTCTAAGGAGGAGGGGGCGGGGGGGAGACAGCTCCTTTCAGTGGTTTGTATTTGGACAGTACCCATTTTAATTTGTATGTCAGAGTTACATATCACTCCTTTAAAGCTTTTTAAACTGAAGATCTCTCCCCAAAAATCTGCAGTCTAGGCCTGTCAGCTGTTTTCATTCACTTTAACTTTGGGGCTTTTAGATCTTTGCCTGAAGTCTTTCAAACAATCATTTATAGTTGACCTACCATCAGTACATAATGGTCAAACAACTCAATAAAATCTAAAGTCAGATGTATTAGTCAAAAATTCGGCAAACCATGCACTCAGGACATGCATTCACCATGACCTCAGTAGCATTTTTTAGGCACAAGAAATAATGGTAAATGCAAGGCATGGCTTTCCTACAGCAATAACCAATAAGAATCTGGCACAGAGAAGAATATATTAGAGATTAGGTCACCCCAACCCTGTGTGGGGAATCAAGGGGGTTTGTGTGTAAAGCTCTGAAGGAGTGTGTCTCTAAGCTCTTAATCCACTCGAGTCTTCAGGCTGAGGCTGATGTTCTGACTCGACTGACAACATACACACTCAAGTGTCTGCACAACCATCCTGCTGAACACACATGAAAATCAATTTGCACATTTATCGACAGGCCTGTCTTTTCTAATACTTCCAGACTTCTACCTTCAGTCTGTGTTTAAGTGCTAACCATCAACACATGCTGGCTGCAGCCATGATGACGTGAGATAGAACAACACGGCAAATATCCACCCCGGCACATATGAGAGCGATTAGCAGAGAAAACTCAACTAAGGCCTCTGAGTGTGTGTACTGTATGTGTATAAGTACTACATTGCTTTAGCTATAACTTGGCCTTCAAGTCAAAACAACTAAAAGAGGAAATTCAAGACGGGGGCCCCTTTTTTGTCGTCTGGTTTAAAAGAAAGAAAAGATGCAGGTTCCAACATTCATACGTCAGATTGACTGGTGCCGAGGAAATTCAAATGTAAAGTCATGACTTTATTATTTATGTTCCGCATGTTCAAATAAAAACATAATCTGAAAAGGTCAAACACAGAACTTTGACTCTGACTCAAACAGTGTAAAGTTACCTTTTATAAATGTCTGTAAACCTATAGTAATGGGAACCTGTTGTTTAGTTTGCAGCAATAAATGACAGATGCTTATTTCCATATATAGCAGACAAAAAGTAAAACTTATTTTATACATGCAGGGAATTATATATGTTTTAATAAACCAATGATGAGTTTAAATCAAATATCCACTCTGTTTTATCTCTGCTTTGGTCTCCACCAACTTCTTAGGAAAATTTTCTGACTCCGTTGCTGATAAATTCTTCACTGTGTTCACTTGCTAGTTGCTAACTGTTTCTATCTGTTGTTTGGTTGTGAGCAGGGAGTGCAAACCAGGTTTTTAAGAGCTTAACAAGGCTACAAACTGTGGCTAAAACAACAGAGAGCCATGACATTGAACCACAATGCAACCCCAAAACGCTTTTTTTAGTCTTTATATTTTTAACAGACATATGCATTCAAGCATTCATGAAAATGCTATCAGGGGTTTAGGTCTTTTCATGATTATACAAATTTAAATTGTAAAATAATTTCTGAAATAAAACTTTCTGACAGTTAAGGTCATTTGCCACCAAGCCTCAAGTTTCACAGAAGAAAAAAGCAATTAGATATAAATTCTCTGGCTTCAAACTGCTGTTGCTTTCAAACTTCAGAATTAGACAGATTAGGACAGATTGTTGAAGGCAAAGATTAGAACGGAAGGCTTAATGAGGAGACCAAAGCCAGTCCACAGAGCCGGTCCAAGTTCATGCAAGTCATGTGACCTTGAATGTCCGAAGAGCCTTTAGACAAGGCAGCTTGGCTTAGAAGAGAACAAAAGGCTGAAAATGTGATAACGCTGCAACTCTAATTAACTTGCACAAACAAAAACATGCAAGTATTTGGACTACGTAAAATTAACTTGGGTTATTTGACGATTTGATAGACCCAAGACCAGCAGCAATACAACAGAATCCAACCCATAGACTGTTTAAAAAAATGTATGCTGTCTCAGTGACAAACCCATTGGTTGTTGAGGGGGAATTTTAAAGCCCAATGAAGGTGAAAGTCAGGTTGAAAATGCTGTCTCAACCCAACTTTCCTTCACTAGCTGTTGGAAAGATAGTAGAAAGGTGAATAAAGTGTTTAAGTCGTTGCTATATGGCCAGAGAAATATCAACAAAAGGGCTGTACCATTCCCTTCTGCCCAAAGTGTTAAAATACTTCAACAACCAGAATGCACTGGGCTCATTGCCTTCCAAGGATACTCCCAGGCCATTCCCAATTGGATATCCAACCCTCGAACTTGCTCTTCCCCACTTTCTTCACCGATTGTTGATGCTTCACCCTCTGCTTCTAGCCTCTAGGTACCCTGCAAGCTTAAATTCCTCAGCACTGTATTCTAACTCGTATAAGTTGCCCCCGAATGTCTGACTCCAATGTAAAAGTATTAAAATAGGTTTCCTCCATATCCATAGTTACACTGCTTTCTCCCATGTTCTTCAAATGTGTGTTCTCACACATATTGTCAGATGTGATATTTGATTCTAGCTCCGCCACCCTGTCTTGACACAGCTGGTTAAAAATCAACAAAGTATTCCTTTAAGCCTCATGGCAAATAGCTACAATGCGCCCACTTGCAGTCCCTAATTATACATAAGTCGTATCATTCATAAAATCAAAACAGATGACTGTACTGCCTGTACAATGTGTGCCAATAAAGACAGAGATTTGTCTGAAGACATGGCTAAGGTTAGAGGTACAGACAGTTAACTTTTCCTCACCTCAGCTACAGAATAGGGCTAGCGTGAAGCACCTTCCTTAGGTGGCAAGTAATGGGACTGCTGGTAGAAAGAATATTTCTCCCCGTCGGGGAATCGAACCCCGGTCTTCCGCGTGACAAATGACCTCAAGAAGCCTCTTGTCAGTTTCCGTAGTGTAGTGGTTATCACGTTCGCCTAACACGCGAAAGGTCCCCGGTTCGAGACCGGGTGGAAACAAGTGGTGGTTCTCTTTCTGCTGAGGATAATCTCCTTTGGCGGACATGTCCGCTTGAATGCTAAGTCCTCACGCAGGGACCGCATCTCCTTTTTCACAGGCCTTCAGGTCACCTTTTGTAGCCCAATAGCAATTACCAATGGCATTTTAGGGGACCTGGCTTATATGCAGGAAGTCCATCAAAGTTGAGAGCAAAAGAGGCGCTGGGCATCTCCCGGAGGCAAACCTGGAACCTATGCTCTCATCTGACGACTACATAGCTTTGTGTTAATCTCTCAGAACATATCTGCTTATTGCGGCAGGGAGCAATCAAGTGGTAAATGTAATCGTTCCACCCCAACTCCATGCTGGTGTCTCGAGTAGCTAGTCACACTGTTATAGATGACCAGCACACAGAATCGCTAGTCATAGCCAGGATGTCCTTCAAAGCTCATGTCGAGGTCCAGAAATATTGTCTGTCGCTCTGAGCTTGCTAGGAGTATAACAATCAGACTGTGCCCAGTCCAATACTTAGGCAACCTCACAATGTTTGGAGCACTGTGTCAACCATGGTGTGGGGTTTGATGATAAGTACAGCTGAGAGGGACTAAAAAAATCACTGTCACAATGCCAATTTCTAATTTTCTTTCATCTACCATGTATGAATTTCTCTCCTTAACCCATTTCCTTAATTTTTCCTCCTTCGAGGTACAGAGAGTTAACTTTTCCTCACCTCACCTCAGCTAGAGAGTAGGGCTAGCGTGAAGCACCTTCCTTAGGTGGCAAGTAATGGGACTGCTGGTAGAAAGAATATTTCTCCCCGTCGGGGAATCGAACCCCGGTCTTCCGCGTGACAGGCGGAGATACTGTCCACTATACTAACGAGGACTTCTGTGGTGCCAATTTTGGGTTGTGAACGGGCTGATGGTCTGAACCTGAGGAAAGCCTGTCCAACTTCGGGTCGGGTCGACTACCTGACGAATGACCACGAAAAGCCTTTTGTCAGTTTCCGTAGTGTAGTGGTTATCACGTTCGCCTCACACGCGAAAGGTCCCCGGTTCGAGACCGGGCGGAAACAAGTGGTAGTTCTCTTTCTGCTGAGGATTATCTCCTTTGGTGGACATGTCCGCTTGAATGCTAAGTCCTCACGCAGGTACCGCATCTCCCTTTTCACAGGCCTTCAGGTCACCTTTTGTAGCCCAATAGCAATTACCAATGGCATTTTAGGGGACCTGGCTTATATGCAGGAAGTCCATCAAAGTTGAGAGCAAAAGAGGCGCTGGGCATCTCCCGGAGGCAAACCTGGCTCTCATCTGACGACTACATAGCCTTATGTTAATCTCTCAGAACATATCTGCTTATTGCGGCAGGGAGCAATCAAGTGGTAAATGTAATTGCTCCACCCCAACTCCATGCTGGTGTCTCGAGTAGCTAGTCACACTGTTATAGATGACCAGCACACAGAAACGGTAGTCATAGCCAGGATGTCCTTCAAAGCTCGTGTCGAGGTCCAGAAATATTGTCTGTCGCTCTGAGCTTGCTAGGAGTATAACAATCAGACTGTGCCCAGTCCAATACTCAGGCAACCTCACAATGTTTGGAGCACTGTGTAAACCATGGTGTGGGGTTTGATGATAAGTACAGCTGAGAGGGACTAAAAAATTCACTGTCACAATGCCAATTTCTAATTTTCTTTTATCTACCATGTATGAATTTCTCTCCTTGGCCCGTTTCCTTAATTTTTCTTCCTTCGAGGTACAGAGAGTTAACTTTTCCTCACCTCAGCTAGAGAGTAGGGCTAGCGTGAAGCACCTTCCTTAGGTGGCAAGTAATGGGACTGCTGGTAGAAAGAATATTTCTCCCCGTCGGGGAATCGAACCCCGGTCTTCCGCGTGACAAATGACCTCAAGAAGTCTCTCGTCAGTTTCCGTAGTGTAGTGGTTATCACGTTCGCCTAACACGCGAAAGGTCCCCGGTTCGAGACCGGGCGGAAACAAGTGGTGGTTCTCTTTCTGCTGAGGATAATCTCCTTTGGCGGACATGTCCGCTTGAATGCTAAGTCCTCACGCAGGGACCGCATCTCCTTTTTCACAGGCCTTCAGGTCACCTTTTGTAGCCCAATAGCAATTACCAATGGCATTTTAGGGGACCTGGCTTATATGCAGGAAGTCCATCAAAGTTGAGAGCAAAAGAGGCGCTGGGCATCTCCCGGAGGCAAACCTGGAACCTATGCTCTCATCTGACGACTACATAGCTTTGTGTTAATCTCTCAGAACATATCTGCTTATTGCGGCAGGGAGCAATCAAGTGGTAAATGTAATCGTTCCACCCCAACTCCATGCTGGTGTCTCGAGTAGCTAGTCACACTGTTATAGATGACCAGCACACAGAATCGCTAGTCATAGCCAGGATGTCCTTCAAAGCTCATGTCGAGGTCCAGAAATATTGTCTGTCGCTCTGAGCTTGCTAGGAGTATAACAATCAGACTGTGCCCAGTCCAATACTTAGGCAACCTCACAATGTTTGGAGCACTGTGTCAACCATGGTGTGGGGTTTGATGATAAGTACAGCTGAGAGGGACTAAAAAAATCACTGTCACAATGCCAATTTCTAATTTTCTTTCATCTACCATGTATGAATTTCTCTCCTTAACCCATTTCCTTAATTTTTCCTCCTTCGAGGTACAGAGAGTTAACTTTTCCTCACCTCACCTCAGCTAGAGAGTAGGGCTAGTGTGAAGCACCTTCCTTAGGTGGCAAGTAATGGGACTGCTGGTAGAAAGATACAGATACTGTCCACTATACTAACGAGGACTTCTGTGGTGCTTCTTTTGGCTTGTGAACGGGCTGATGGCCTGAACCTGAGGAAAGCATGTCCAACTTCGGGGTCCGATATATAAAATGGGGATAGGGTAGGGTAAGGTTAGGGTTAGGGTTGAGGAAAGCATGTCCAACTACAGGGTCCGACATATAAAATACAGCCGGTCCAGTAGGCAGAGTTTCGCTAACAGTGTTAAGTGGTGAAAGTTCCACAAATTTTGGGTTAAGTCCTCCCCGTGCTGCATCAGCAGTCGCCGGTGATTGAGTGCATGCGAGGAATCACTACCTCTGACTCAACTCTGTCCAAACATCACGTGTCGTGTTGATATAAAGCAAAGTGAACACATTGGTTGATGAAGGCAAAAGACTGGAACCAGCAACTTCAATCACCCCGTCCATTTCCAATAGTTATCGTCCATTTGAGCTGCAGTGTATTGCATACATCTTACCGTTCCATTCTCTTTTATCCTGAAAGTAACCATATTGTCACCTGTGCAGAATGACGTGGTGTTTGTTCCTGCTTGGTTGTTTTGTCGTTCATGGTGCATAACCATCAGCAGGTAGAAAAGTCAACTCTGAATAACCGGTTGTCTTTAGCATTTGAAGCGTTTAAATTCAGAAAGAAGGTCGACTACGTGACGAATGACCACAAGAAGCCTTTTGTCAGTTTCTGTAGTGTAGTGGTTATCACGTTCGCCTAACACGCGAAAGGTCCCCGGTTCGAGACCGGGCAGAAACAGGTGGTGATTCTCTATCTACTGAGGGTAAGCTCCTTTGGCGGACATGTCCGCTTGAATATTAAGTCCTCACGCAGGGACCGCATCTCCCTTTTCACAGGCCTTCAGGTCACCTTTTGTAGCCCAATAGCAATTACCAATGGCATTTTAGGGGACCTGGCTTATATGCAGGAAGTCCATCAAAGTTGAGAGCAAAAGAGGCGCTGGGCATCTCCCGGAGGCAAACCTGGCTCTCATCTGACGACTACATAGCCTTATGTTAATCTCTCAGAACATATCTGCTTATTGCGGCAGGGAGCAATCAAGTGGTAAATGTAATTGCTCCACCCCAACTCCATGCTGGTGTCTCGAGTAGCTAGTCACACTGTTATAGATGACCAGCACACAGAAACGGTAGTCATAGCCAGGATGTCCTTCAAAGCTCGTGTCGAGGTCCAGAAATATTGTCTGTCGCTCTGAGCTTGCTAGGAGTATAACAATCAGACTGTGCCCAGTCCAATACTCAGGCAACCTCACAATGTTTGGAGCACTGTGTAAACCATGGTGTGGGGTTTGATGATAAGTACAGCTGAGAGGGACTAAAAAATTCACTGTCACAATGCCAATTTCTAATTTTCTTTTATCTACCATGTATGAATTTCTCTCCTTGGCCCGTTTCCTTAATTTTTCTTCCTTCGAGGTACAGAGAGTTAACTTTTCCTCACCTCAGCTAGAGAGTAGGGCTAGCGTGAAGCACCTTCCTTAGGTGGCAAGTAATGGGACTGCTGGTAGAAAGAATATTTCTCCCCGTCGGGGAATCGAACCCCGGTCTTCCGCGTGACAAATGACCTCAAGAAGTCTCTCGTCAGTTTCCGTAGTGTAGTGGTTATCACGTTCGCCTAACACGCGAAAGGTCCCCGGTTCGAGACCGGGCGGAAACAAGTGGTGGTTCTCTTTCTGCTGAGGATAATCTCCTTTGGCGGACATGTCCGCTTGAATGCTAAGTCCTCACGCAGGGACCGCATCTCCTTTTTCACAGGCCTTCAGGTCACCTTTTGTAGCCCAATAGCAATTACCAATGGCATTTTAGGGGACCTGGCTTATATGCAGGAAGTCCATCAAAGTTGAGAGCAAAAGAGGCGCTGGGCATCTCCCGGAGGCAAACCTGGAACCTATGCTCTCATCTGACGACTACATAGCTTTGTGTTAATCTCTCAGAACATATCTGCTTATTGCGGCAGGGAGCAATCAAGTGGTAAATGTAATCGTTCCACCCCAACTCCATGCTGGTGTCTCGAGTAGCTAGTCACACTGTTATAGATGACCAGCACACAGAATCGCTAGTCATAGCCAGGATGTCCTTCAAAGCTCATGTCGAGGTCCAGAAATATTGTCTGTCGCTCTGAGCTTGCTAGGAGTATAACAATCAGACTGTGCCCAGTCCAATACTTAGGCAACCTCACAATGTTTGGAGCACTGTGTCAACCATGGTGTGGGGTTTGATGATAAGTACAGCTGAGAGGGACTAAAAAAATCACTGTCACAATGCCAATTTCTAATTTTCTTTCATCTACCATGTATGAATTTCTCTCCTTAACCCATTTCCTTAATTTTTCCTCCTTCGAGGTACAGAGAGTTAACTTTTCCTCACCTCACCTCAGCTAGAGAGTAGGGCTAGCGTGAAGCACCTTCCTTAGGTGGCAAGTAATGGGACTGCTGGTAGAAAGAATATTTCTCCCCGTCGGGGAATCGAACCCCGGTCTTCCGCGTGACAGGCGGAGATACTGTCCACTATACTAACGAGGACTTCTGTGGTGCCAATTTTGGGTTGTGAACGGGCTGATGGTCTGAACCTGAGGAAAGCCTGTCCAACTTCGGGTCGGGTCGACTACCTGACGAATGACCACGAAAAGCCTTTTGTCAGTTTCCGTAGTGTAGTGGTTATCACGTTCGCCTCACACGCGAAAGGTCCCCGGTTCGAGACCGGGCGGAAACAAGTGGTAGTTCTCTTTCTGCTGAGGATTATCTCCTTTGGTGGACATGTCCGCTTGAATGCTAAGTCCTCACGCAGGTACCGCATCTCCCTTTTCACAGGCCTTCAGGTCACCTTTTGTAGCCCAATAGCAATTACCAATGGCATTTTAGGGGACCTGGCTTATATGCAGGAAGTCCATCAAAGCTCGTGTCGAGGTCCAGAAATATTGTCTGTCGCTCTGAGCTTGCTAGGAGTATAACAATCAGACTGTGCCCAGTCCAATACTCAGGCAACCTCACAATGTTTGGAGCACTGTGTAAACCATGGTGTGGGGTTTGATGATAAGTACAGCTGAGAGGGACTAAAAAATTCACTGTCACAATGCCAATTTCTAATTTTCTTTTATCTACCATGTATGAATTTCTCTCCTTGGCCCATTTCCTTAATTTTTCCTCCTTCGAGGTACAGAGAGTTAACTTTTCCTCACCTCACCTCAGCTAGAGAGTAGGGCTAGTGTGAAGCACCTTCCTTAGGTGGCAAATAATGGGACTGCTGGTAGAAAGATACAGATACTGTCCACTATACTAACGAGGACTTCTGTGGTGCTTCTTTTGGCTTGTGAACGGGCTGATGGCCTGAACCTGAGGAAAGCATGTCCAACTTCGGGGTCCGATATATAAAATGGGGATAGGGTAGGGTAAGGTTAGGGTTAGGGTTGAGGAAAGCATGTCCAACTACAGGGTCCGACATATAAAATACAGCCGGTCCAGTAGGCAGAGTTTCGCTAACAGTGTTAAGTGGTGAAAGTTCCACAAATTTTGGGTTAAGTCCTCCCCGTGCTGCATCAGCAGTCGCCGGTGATTGAGTGCATGCGAGGAATCACTACCTCTGACTCAACTCTGTCCAAACATCACGTGTCGTGTTGATATAAAGCAAAGTGAACACATTGGTTGATGAAGGCAAAAGACTGGAACCAGCAACTTCAATCACCCCGTCCATTTCCAATAGTTATCGTCCATTTGAGCTGCAGTGTATTGCATACATCTTACCGTTCCATTCTCTTTTATCCTGAAAGTAACCATATTGTCACCTGTGCAGAATGACGTGGTGTTTGTTCCTGCTTGGTTGTTTTGTCGTTCATGGTGCATAACCATCAGCAGGTAGAAAAGTCAACTCTGAATAACCGGTTGTCTTTAGCATTTGAAGCGTTTAAATTCAGAAAGAAGGTCGACTACGTGACGAATGACCACGAGAAGCCTTTTGTCAGTTTCTGTAGTGTAGTGGTTATCACGTTCGCCTAACACGCGAAAGGTCCCCGGTTCGAGACCGGGCAGAAACAGGTGGTGATTCTCTATCTACTGAGGGTAATCTCCTTTGGCGGACATGTCCGCTTGAATATTAAGTCCTCACGCAGGGACCGCATCTCCCTTTTCACAGGCCTTCAGGTCACCTTTTGTAGCCCAATAGCAATTACCAATGGCATTTTAGGGGACCTGGCTTATATGCAGGAAGTCCATCAAAGTTGAGAGCAAAAGAGGCGCTGGGCATCTCCCGGAGGCAAACCTGGCTCTCATCTGACGACTACATAGCCTTATGTTAATCTCTCAGAACATATCTGCTTATTGCGGCAGGGAGCAATCAAGTGGTAAATGTAATTGCTCCACCCCAACTCCATGCTGGTGTCTCGAGTAGCTAGTCACACTGTTATAGATGACCAGCACACAGAAACGGTAGTCATAGCCAGGATGTCCTTCAAAGCTCGTGTCGAGGTCCAGAAATATTGTCTGTCGCTCTGAGCTTGCTAGGAGTATAACAATCAGACTGTGCCCAGTCCAATACTCAGGCAACCTCACAATGTTTGGAGCACTGTGTAAACCATGGTGTGGGGTTTGATGATAAGTACAGCTGAGAGGGACTAAAAAATTCACTGTCACAATGCCAATTTCTAATTTTCTTTTATCTACCATGTATGAATTTCTCTCCTTGGCCCGTTTCCTTAATTTTTCTTCCTTCGAGGTACAGAGAGTTAACTTTTCCTCACCTCAGCTAGAGAGTAGGGCTAGCGTGAAGCACCTTCCTTAGGTGGCAAGTAATGGGACTGCTGGTAGAAAGAATATTTCTCCCCGTCGGGGAATCGAACCCCGGTCTTCCGCGTGACAAATGACCTCAAGAAGTCTCTCGTCAGTTTCCGTAGTGTAGTGGTTATCACGTTCGCCTAACACGCGAAAGGTCCCCGGTTCGAGACCGGGCGGAAACAATTGGTGGTTCTCTTTCTGCTGAGGATAATCTCCTTTGGCGGACATGTCCGCTTGAATGCTAAGTCCTCACGCAGGGACCGCATCTCCTTTTTCACAGGCCTTCAGGTCACCTTTTGTAGCCCAATAGCAATTACCAATGGCATTTTAGGGGACCTGGCTTATATGCAGGAAGTCCATCAAAGTTGAGAGCAAAAGAGGCGCTGGGCATCTCCCGGAGGCAAACCTGGAACCTATGCTCTCATCTGACGACTACATAGCTTTGTGTTAATCTCTCAGAACATATCTGCTTATTGCGGCAGGGAGCAATCAAGTGGTAAATGTAATCGTTCCACCCCAACTCCATGCTGGTGTCTCGAGTAGCTAGTCACACTGTTATAGATGACCAGCACACAGAATCGCTAGTCATAGCCAGGATGTCCTTCAAAGCTCATGTCGAGGTCCAGAAATATTGTCTGTCGCTCTGAGCTTGCTAGGAGTATAACAATCAGACTGTGCCCAGTCCAATACTTAGGCAACCTCACAATGTTTGGAGCACTGTGTCAACCATGGTGTGGGGTTTGATGATAAGTACAGCTGAGAGGGACTAAAAAAATCACTGTCACAATGCCAATTTCTAATTTTCTTTCATCTACCATGTATGAATTTCTCTCCTTAACCCATTTCCTTAATTTTTCCTCCTTCGAGGTACAGAGAGTTAACTTTTCCTCACCTCACCTCAGCTAGAGAGTAGGGCTAGCGTGAAGCACCTTCCTTAGGTGGCAAGTAATGGGACTGCTGGTAGAAAGAATATTTCTCCCCGTCGGGGAATCGAACCCCGGTCTTCCGCGTGACAGGCGGAGATACTGTCCACTATACTAACGAGGACTTCTGTGGTGCCAATTTTGGGTTGTGAACGGGCTGATGGTCTGAACCTGAGGAAAGCCTGTCCAACTTCGGGTCGGGTCGACTACCTGACGAATGACCACGAAAAGCCTTTTGTCAGTTTCCGTAGTGTAGTGGTTATCACGTTCGCCTCACACGCGAAAGGTCCCCGGTTCGAGACCGGGCGGAAACAAGTGGTAGTTCTCTTTCTGCTGAGGATTATCTCCTTTGGTGGACATGTCCGCTTGAATGCTAAGTCCTCACGCAGGTACCGCATCTCCCTTTTCACAGGCCTTCAGGTCACCTTTTGTAGCCCAATAGCAATTACCAATGGCATTTTAGGGGACCTGGCTTATATGCAGGAAGTCCATCAAAGCTCGTGTCGAGGTCCAGAAATATTGTCTGTCGCTCTGAGCTTGCTAGGAGTATAACAATCAGACTGTGCCCAGTCCAATACTCAGGCAACCTCACAATGTTTGGAGCACTGTGTAAACCATGGTGTGGGGTTTGATGATAAGTACAGCTGAGAGGGACTAAAAAATTCACTGTCACAATGCCAATTTCTAATTTTCTTTTATCTACCATGTATGAATTTCTCTCCTTGGCCCATTTCCTTAATTTTTCCTCCTTCGAGGTACAGAGAGTTAACTTTTCCTCACCTCACCTCAGCTAGAGAGTAGGGCTAGTGTGAAGCACCTTCCTTAGGTGGCAAATAATGGGACTGCTGGTAGAAAGATACAGATACTGTCCACTATACTAACGAGGACTTCTGTGGTGCTTCTTTTGGCTTGTGAACGGGCTGATGGCCTGAACCTGAGGAAAGCATGTCCAACTTCGGGGTCCGATATATAAAATGGGGATAGGGTAGGGTAAGGTTAGGGTTAGGGTTGAGGAAAGCATGTCCAACTACAGGGTCCGACATATAAAATACAGCCGGTCCAGTAGGCAGAGTTTCGCTAACAGTGTTAAGTGGTGAAAGTTCCACAAATTTTGGGTTAAGTCCTCCCCGTGCTGCATCAGCAGTCGCCGGTGATTGAGTGCATGCGAGGAATCACTACCTCTGACTCAACTCTGTCCAAACATCACGTGTCGTGTTGATATAAAGCAAAGTGAACACATTGGTTGATGAAGGCAAAAGACTGGAACCAGCAACTTCAATCACCCCGTCCATTTCCAATAGTTATCGTCCATTTGAGCTGCAGTGTATTGCATACATCTTACCGTTCCATTCTCTTTTATCCTGAAAGTAACCATATTGTCACCTGTGCAGAATGACGTGGTGTTTGTTCCTGCTTGGTTGTTTTGTCGTTCATGGTGCATAACCATCAGCAGGTAGAAAAGTCAACTCTGAATAACCGGTTGTCTTTAGCATTTGAAGCGTTTAAATTCAGAAAGAAGGTCGACTACGTGACGAATGACCACGAGAAGCCTTTTGTCAGTTTCTGTAGTGTAGTGGTTATCACGTTCGCCTAACACGCGAAAGGTCCCCGGTTCGAGACCGGGCAGAAACAGGTGGTGATTCTCTATCTACTGAGGGTAATCTCCTTTGGCGGACATGTCCGCTTGAATATTAAGTCCTCACGCAGGGACCGCATCTCCCTTTTCACAGGCCTTCAGGTCACCTTTTGTAGCCCAATAGCAATTACCAATGGCATTTTAGGGGACCTGGCTTATATGCAGGAAGTCCATCAAAGTTGAGAGCAAAAGAGGCGCTGGGCATCTCCCGGAGGCAAACCTGGCTCTCATCTGACGACTACATAGCCTTATGTTAATCTCTCAGAACATATCTGCTTATTGCGGCAAGGAGCAATCAAGTGGTAAATGTAATTGCTCCACCCCAACTCCATGCTGGTGTCTCGAGTAGCTAGTCACACTGTTATAGATGACCAGCACACAGAAACGGTAGTCATAGCCAGGATGTCCTTCAAAGCTCGTGTCGAGGTCCAGAAATATTGTCTGTCGCTCTGAGCTTGCTAGGAGTATAACAATCAGACTGTGCCCAGTCCAATACTCAGGCAACCTCACAATGTTTGGAGCACTGTGTAAACCATGGTGTGGGGTTTGATGATAAGTACAGCTGAGAGGGACTAAAAAATTCACTGTCACAATGCCAATTTCTAATTTTCTTTTATCTACCATGTATGAATTTCTCTCCTTGGCCCGTTTCCTTAATTTTTCTTCCTTCGAGGTACAGAGAGTTAACTTTTCCTCACCTCAGCTAGAGAGTAGGGCTAGCGTGAAGCACCTTCCTTAGGTGGCAAGTAATGGGACTGCTGGTAGAAAGAATATTTCTCCCCGTCGGGGAATCGAACCCCGGTCTTCCGCGTGACAAATGACCTCAAGAAGTCTCTCGTCAGTTTCCGTAGTGTAGTGGTTATCACGTTCGCCTAACACGCGAAAGGTCCCCGGTTCGAGACCGGGCGGAAACAAGTGGTGGTTCTCTTTCTGCTGAGGATAATCTCCTTTGGCGGACATGTCCGCTTGAATGCTAAGTCCTCACGCAGGGACCGCATCTCCTTTTTCACAGGCCTTCAGGTCACCTTTTGTAGCCCAATAGCAATTACCAATGGCATTTTAGGGGACCTGGCTTATATGCAGGAAGTCCATCAAAGTTGAGAGCAAAAGAGGCGCTGGGCATCTCCCGGAGGCAAACCTGGAACCTATGCTCTCATCTGACGACTACATAGCTTTGTGTTAATCTCTCAGAACATATCTGCTTATTGCGGCAGGGAGCAATCAAGTGGTAAATGTAATCGTTCCACCCCAACTCCATGCTGGTGTCTCGAGTAGCTAGTCACACTGTTATAGATGACCAGCACACAGAATCGCTAGTCATAGCCAGGATGTCCTTCAAAGCTCATGTCGAGGTCCAGAAATATTGTCTGTCGCTCTGAGCTTGCTAGGAGTATAACAATCAGACTGTGCCCAGTCCAATACTTAGGCAACCTCACAATGTTTGGAGCACTGTGTCAACCATGGTGTGGGGTTTGATGATAAGTACAGCTGAGAGGGACTAAAAAAATCACTGTCACAATGCCAATTTCTAATTTTCTTTCATCTACCATGTATGAATTTCTCTCCTTAACCCATTTCCTTAATTTTTCCTCCTTCGAGGTACAGAGAGTTAACTTTTCCTCACCTCACCTCAGCTAGAGAGTAGGGCTAGCGTGAAGCACCTTCCTTAGGTGGCAAGTAATGGGACTGCTGGTAGAAAGAATATTTCTCCCCGTCGGGGAATCGAACCCCGGTCTTCCGCGTGACAGGCGGAGATACTGTCCACTATACTAACGAGGACTTCTGTGGTGCCAATTTTGGGTTGTGAACGGGCTGATGGTCTGAACCTGAGGAAAGCCTGTCCAACTTCGGGTCGGGTCGACTACCTGACGAATGACCACGAAAAGCCTTTTGTCAGTTTCCGTAGTGTAGTGGTTATCACGTTCGCCTCACACGCGAAAGGTCCCCGGTTCGAGACCGGGCGGAAACAAGTGGTAGTTCTCTTTCTGCTGAGGATTATCTCCTTTGGTGGACATGTCCGCTTGAATGCTAAGTCCTCACGCAGGTACCGCATCTCCCTTTTCACAGGCCTTCAGGTCACCTTTTGTAGCCCAATAGCAATTACCAATGGCATTTTAGGGGACCTGGCTTATATGCAGGAAGTCCATCAAAGCTCGTGTCGAGGTCCAGAAATATTGTCTGTCGCTCTGAGCTTGCTAGGAGTATAACAATCAGACTGTGCCCAGTCCAATACTCAGGCAACCTCACAATGTTTGGAGCACTGTGTCAACCATGGTGTGGGGTTTGATGATAAGTACAGCTGAGAGGGACTAAAATATTCACTGTCACAATGCCAATTTCTAATTTTCTTTTATCTACCATGTATGAATTTCTCTCCTTGGCCCATTTCCTTAATTTTTCCTCCTTCGAGGTACAGAGAGTTAACTTTTCCTCACCTCACCTCAGCTAGAGAGTAGGGCTAGTGTGAAGCACCTTCCTTAGGTGGCAAATAATGGGACTGCTGGTAGAAAGATACAGATACTGTCCACTATACTAACGAGGACTTCTGTGGTGCTTCTTTTGGCTTGTGAACGGGCTGATGGCCTGAACCTGAGGAAAGCATGTCCAACTTCGGGGTCCGATATATAAAATGGGGATAGGGTAGGGTAAGGTTAGGGTTAGGGTTGAGGAAAGCATGTCCAACTACAGGGTCCGACATATAAAATACAGCCGGTCCAGTAGGCAGAGTTTCGCTAACAGTGTTAAGTGGTGAAAGTTCCACAAATTTTGGGTTAAGTCCTCCCCGTGCTGCATCAGCAGTCGCCGGTGATTGAGTGCATGCGAGGAATCACTACCTCTGACTCAACTCTGTCCAAACATCACGTGTCGTGTTGATATAAAGCAAAGTGAACACATTGGTTGATGAAGGCAAAAGACTGGAACCAGCAACTTCAATCACCCCGTCCATTTCCAATAGTTATCGTCCATTTGAGCTGCAGTGTATTGCATACATCTTACCGTTCCATTCTCTTTTATCCTGAAAGTAACCATATTGTCACCTGTGCAGAATGACGTGGTGTTTGTTCCTGCTTGGTTGTTTTGTCGTTCATGGTGCATAACCATCAGCAGGTAGAAAAGTCAACTCTGAATAACCGGTTGTCTTTAGCATTTGAAGCGTTTAAATTCAGAAAGAAGGTCGACTACGTGACCACGTGAATGACCACGAGAAGCCTTTTGTCAGTTTCTGTAGTGTAGTGGTTATCACGTTCGCCTAACACGCGAAAGGTCCCCGGTTCGAGACCGGGCAGAAACAGGTGGTGATTCTCTATCTACTGAGGGTAATCTCCTTTGGCGGACATGTCCGCTTGAATATTAAGTCCTCACGCAGGGACCGCATCTCCCTTTTCACAGGCCTTCAGGTCACCTTTTGTAGCCCAATAGCAATTACCAATGGCATTTTAGGGGACCTGGCTTATATGCAGGAAGTCCATCAAAGTTGAGAGCAAAAGAGGCGCTGGGCATCTCCCGGAGGCAAACCTGGCTCTCATCTGACGACTACATAGCCTTATGTTAATCTCTCAGAACATATCTGCTTATTGCGGCAAGGAGCAATCAAGTGGTAAATGTAATTGCTCCACCCCAACTCCATGCTGGTGTCTCGAGTAGCTAGTCACACTGTTATAGATGACCAGCACACAGAAACGGTAGTCATAGCCAGGATGTCCTTCAAAGCTCGTGTCGAGGTCCAGAAATATTGTCTGTCGCTCTGAGCTTGCTAGGAGTATAACAATCAGACTGTGCCCAGTCCAATACTCAGGCAACCTCACAATGTTTGGAGCACTGTGTAAACCATGGTGTGGGGTTTGATGATAAGTACAGCTGAGAGGGACTAAAAAATTGAATGTTGTTGTATGAATTTCTCTCCTTGGCCCGTTTCCTTAATTTTTCTTCCTTCGAGGTACAGAGAGTTAACTTTTCCTCACCTCAGCTAGAGAGTAGGGCTAGCGTGAAGCACCTTCCTTAGGTGGCAAGTAATGGGACTGCTGGTAGAAAGAATATTTCTCCCCGTCGGGGAATCGAACCCCGGTCTTCCGCGTGACAAATGACCTCAAGAAGTCTCTCGTCAGTTTCCGTAGTGTAGTGGTTATCATGTTCGCCTAACACGCGAAAGGTCCCCGGTTCGAGACCGGGCGGAAACAAGTGGTGGTTCTCTTTCTGCTGAGGATAATCTCCTTTGGCGGACATGTCCGCTTGAATGCTAAGTCCTCACGCAGGGACCGCATCTCCTTTTTCACAGGCCTTCAGGTCACCTTTTGTAGCCCAATAGCAATTACCAATGGCATTTTAGGGGACCTGGCTTATATGCAGGAAGTCCATCAAAGTTGAGAGCAAAAGAGGCGCTGGGCATCTCCCGGAGGCAAACCTGGAACCTATGCTCTCATCTGACGACTACATAGCTTTGTGTTAATCTCTCAGAACATATCTGCTTATTGCGGCAGGGAGCAATCAAGTGGTAAATGTAATCGTTCCACCCCAACTCCATGCTGGTGTCTCGAGTAGCTAGTCACACTGTTATAGATGACCAGCACACAGAATCGCTAGTCATAGCCAGGATGTCCTTCAAAGCTCATGTCGAGGTCCAGAAATATTGTCTGTCGCTCTGAGCTTGCTAGGAGTATAACAATCAGACTGTGCCCAGTCCAATACTTAGGCAACCTCACAATGTTTGGAGCACTGTGTCAACCATGGTGTGGGGTTTGATGATAAGTACAGCTGAGAGGGACTAAAAAAATCACTGTCACAATGCCAATTTCTAATTTTCTTTCATCTACCATGTATGAATTTCTCTCCTTAACCCATTTCCTTAATTTTTCCTCCTTCGAGGTACAGAGAGTTAACTTTTCCTCACCTCACCTCAGCTAGAGAGTAGGGCTAGCGTGAAGCACCTTCCTTAGGTGGCAAGTAATGGGACTGCTGGTAGAAAGAATATTTCTCCCCGTCGGGGAATCGAACCCCGGTCTTCCGCGTGACAGGCGGAGATACTGTCCACTATACTAACGAGGACTTCTGTGGTGCCAATTTTGGGTTGTGAACGGGCTGATGGTCTGAACCTGAGGAAAGCCTGTCCAACTTCGGGTCGGGTCGACTACCTGACGAATGACCACGAAAAGCCTTTTGTCAGTTTCCGTAGTGTAGTGGTTATCACGTTCGCCTCACACGCGAAAGGTCCCCGGTTCGAGACCGGGCGGAAACAAGTGGTAGTTCTCTTTCTGCTGAGGATTATCTCCTTTGGTGGACATGTCCGCTTGAATGCTAAGTCCTCACGCAGGTACCGCATCTCCCTTTTCACAGGCCTTCAGGTCACCTTTTGTAGCCCAATAGCAATTACCAATGGCATTTTAGGGGACCTGGCTTATATGCAGGAAGTCCATCAAAGCTCGTGTCGAGGTCCAGAAATATTGTCTGTCGCTCTGAGCTTGCTAGGAGTATAACAATCAGACTGTGCCCAGTCCAATACTCAGGCAACCTCACAATGTTTGGAGCACTGTGTCAACCATGGTGTGGGGTTTGATGATAAGTACAGCTGAGAGGGACTAAAATATTCACTGTCACAATGCCAATTTCTAATTTTCTTTTATCTACCATGTATGAATTTCTCTCCTTGGCCCATTTCCTTAATTTTTCCTCCTTCGAGGTACAGAGAGTTAACTTTTCCTCACCTCACCTCAGCTAGAGAGTAGGGCTAGTGTGAAGCACCTTCCTTAGGTGGCAAGTAATGGGACTGCTGGTAGAAAGATACAGATACTGTCCACTATACTAACGAGGACTTCTGTGGTGCTTCTTTTGGCTTGTGAACGGGCTGATGGCCTGAACCTGAGGAAAGCATGTCCAACTTCGGGGTCCGATATATAAAATGGGGATAGGGTAGGGTAAGGTTAGGGTTAGGGTTGAGGAAAGCATGTCCAACTACAGGGTCCGACATATAAAATACAGCCGGTCCAGTAGGCAGAGTTTCGCTAACAGTGTTAAGTGGTGAAAGTTCCACAAATTTTGGGTTAAGTCCTCCCCGTGCTGCATCAGCAGTCGCCGGTGATTGAGTGCATGCGAGGAATCACTACCTCTGACTCAACTCTGTCCAAACATCACGTGTCGTGTTGATATAAAGCAAAGTGAACACATTGGTTGATGAAGGCAAAAGACTGGAACCAGCAACTTCAATCACCCCGTCCATTTCCAATAGTTATCGTCCATTTGAGCTGCAGTGTATTGCATACATCTTACCGTTCCATTCTCTTTTATCCTGAAAGTAACCATATTGTCACCTGTGCAGAATGACGTGGTGTTTGTTCCTGCTTGGTTGTTTTGTCGTTCATGGTGCATAACCATCAGCAGGTAGAAAAGTCAACTCTGAATAACCGGTTGTCTTTAGCATTTGAAGCGTTTAAATTCAGAAAGAAGGTCGACTACGTGACGAATGACCACGAGAAGCCTTTTATCAGTTTCTGTAGTGTAGTGGTTATCACGTTCGCCTAACACGCGAAAGGTCCCCGGTTCGAGACCGGGCAGAAACAGGTGGTGATTCTCTATCTACTGAGGGTAATCTCCTTTGGCGGACATGTCCGCTTGAATATTAAGTCCTCACGCAGGGACCGCATCTCCCTTTTCACAGGCCTTCAGGTCACCTTTTGTAGCCCAATAGCAATTACCAATGGCATTTTAGGGGACCTGGCTTATATGCAGGAAGTCCATCAAAGTTGAGAGCAAAAGAGGCGCTGGGCATCTCCCGGAGGCAAACCTGGCTCTCATCTGACGACTACATAGCCTTATGTTAATCTCTCAGAACATATCTGCTTATTGCGGCAGGGAGCAATCAAGTGGTAAATGTAATTGCTCCACCCCAACTCCATGCTGGTGTCTCGAGTAGCTAGTCACACTGTTATAGATGACCAGCACACAGAAACGGTAGTCATAGCCAGGATGTCCTTCAAAGCTCGTGTCGAGGTCCAGAAATATTGTCTGTCGCTCTGAGCTTGCTAGGAGTATAACAATCAGACTGTGCCCAGTCCAATACTCAGGCAACCTCACAATGTTTGGAGCACTGTGTAAACCATGGTGTGGGGTTTGATGATAAGTACAGCTGAGAGGGACTAAAAAATTCACTGTCACAATGCCAATTTCTAATTTTCTTTTATCTACCATGTATGAATTTCTCTCCTTGGCCCGTTTCCTTAATTTTTCTTCCTTCGAGGTACAGAGAGTTAACTTTTCCTCACCTCAGCTAGAGAGTAGGGCTAGCGTGAAGCACCTTCCTTAGGTGGCAAGTAATGGGACTGCTGGTAGAAAGAATATTTCTCCCCGTCGGGGAATCGAACCCCGGTCTTCCGCGTGACAAATGACCTCAAGAAGTCTCTCGTCAGTTTCCGTAGTGTAGTGGTTATCACGTTCGCCTCACACGCGAAAGGTCCCCGGTTCGAGACCGGGCGGAAACAAGTGGTGGTTCTCTTTCTGCTGAGGATAATCTCCTTTGGCGGACATGTCCGCTTGAATGCTAAGTCCTCACGCAGGGACCGCATCTCCTTTTTCACAGGCCTTCAGGTCACCTTTTGTAGCCCAATAGCAATTACCAATGGCATTTTAGGGGACCTGGCTTATATGCAGGAAGTCCATCAAAGTTGAGAGCAAAAGAGGCGCTGGGCATCTCCCGGAGGCAAACCTGGAACCTATGCTCTCATCTGACGACTACATAGCTTTGTGTTAATCTCTCAGAACATATCTGCTTATTGCGGCAGGGAGCAATCAAGTGGTAAATGTAATCGTTCCACCCCAACTCCATGCTGGTGTCTCGAGTAGCTAGTCACACTGTTATAGATGACCAGCACACAGAATCGCTAGTCATAGCCAGGATGTCCTTCAAAGCTCATGTCGAGGTCCAGAAATATTGTCTGTCGCTCTGAGCTTGCTAGGAGTATAACAATCAGACTGTGCCCAGTCCAATACTTAGGCAACCTCACAATGTTTGGAGCACTGTGTCAACCATGGTGTGGGGTTTGATGATAAGTACAGCTGAGAGGGACTAAAAAAATCACTGTCACAATGCCAATTTCTAATTTTCTTTCATCTACCATGTATGAATTTCTCTCCTTAACCCATTTCCTTAATTTTTCCTCCTTCGAGGTACAGAGAGTTAACTTTTCCTCACCTCACCTCAGCTAGAGAGTAGGGCTAGCGTGAAGCACCTTCCTTAGGTGGCAAGTAATGGGACTGCTGGTAGAAAGAATATTTCTCCCCGTCGGGGAATCGAACCCCGGTCTTCCGCGTGACAGGCGGAGATACTGTCCACTATACTAACGAGGACTTCTGTGGTGCCAATTTTGGGTTGTGAACGGGCTGATGGTCTGAACCTGAGGAAAGCCTGTCCAACTTCGGGTCGGGTCGACTACCTGACGAATGACCACGAAAAGCCTTTTGTCAGTTTCCGTAGTGTAGTGGTTATCACGTTCGCCTCACACGCGAAAGGTCCCCGGTTCGAGACCGGGCGGAAACAAGTGGTAGTTCTCTTTCTGCTGAGGATTATCTCCTTTGGTGGACATGTCCGCTTGAATGCTAAGTCCTCACGCAGGTACCGCATCTCCCTTTTCACAGGCCTTCAGGTCACCTTTTGTAGCCCAATAGCAATTACCAATGGCATTTTAGGGGACCTGGCTTATATGCAGGAAGTCCATCAAAGCTCGTGTCGAGGTCCAGAAATATTGTCTGTCGCTCTGAGCTTGCTAGGAGTATAACAATCAGACTGTGCCCAGTCCAATACTCAGGCAACCTCACAATGTTTGGAGCACTGTGTCAACCATGGTGTGGGGTTTGATGATAAGTACAGCTGAGAGGGACTAAAATATTCACTGTCACAATGCCAATTTCTAATTTTCTTTTATCTACCATGTATGAATTTCTCTCCTTGGCCCATTTCCTTAATTTTTCCTCCTTCGAGGTACAGAGAGTTAACTTTTCCTCACCTCACCTCAGCTAGAGAGTAGGGCTAGTGTGAAGCACCTTCCTTAGGTGGCAAGTAATGGGACTGCTGGTAGAAAGATACAGATACTGTCCACTATACTAACGAGGACTTCTGTGGTGCTTCTTTTGGCTTGTGAACGGGCTGATGGCCTGAACCTGAGGAAAGCATGTCCAACTTCGGGGTCCGATATATAAAATGGGGATAGGGTAGGGTAAGGTTAGGGTTAGGGTTGAGGAAAGCATGTCCAACTACAGGGTCCGACATATAAAATACAGCCGGTCCAGTAGGCAGAGTTTCGCTAACAGTGTTAAGTGGTGAAAGTTCCACAAATTTTGGGTTAAGTCCTCCCCGTGCTGCATCAGCAGTCGCCGGTGATTGAGTGCATGCGAGGAATCACTACCTCTGACTCAACTCTGTCCAAACATCACGTGTCGTGTTGATATAAAGCAAAGTGAACACATTGGTTGATGAAGGCAAAAGACTGGAACCAGCAACTTCAATCACCCCATCCATTTCCAATAGTTATCGTCCATTTGAGATGCAGTGTATTGCATACATCTTACCGTTCCATTCTCTTTTATCCTGAAAGTAACCATATTGTCACCTGTGCAGAATGACGTGGTGTTTGTTCCTGCTTGGTTGTTTTGTCGTTCATGGTGCATAACCATCAGCAGGTAGAAAAGTCAACTCTGAATAACCGGTTGTCTTTAGCATTTGAAGCGTTTAAATTCAGAAAGAAGGTCGACTACGTGACGAATGACCACGAGAAGCCTTTTGTCAGTTTCTGTAGTGTAGTGGTTATCACGTTCGCCTAACACGCGAAAGGTCCCCGGTTCGAGACCGGGCAGAAACAGGTGGTGATTCTCTATCTACTGAGGGTAATCTCCTTTGGCGGACATGTCCGCTTGAATATTAAGTCCTCACGCAGGGACCGCATCTCCCTTTTCACAGGCCTTCAGGTCACCTTTTGTAGCCCAATAGCAATTACCAATGGCATTTTAGGGGACCTGGCTTATATGCAGGAAGTCCATCAAAGTTGAGAGCAAAAGAGGCGCTGGGCATCTCCCGGAGGCAAACCTGGCTCTCATCTGACGACTACATAGCCTTATGTTAATCTCTCAGAACATATCTGCTTATTGCGGCAGGGAGCAATCAAGTGGTAAATGTAATTGCTCCACCCCAACTCCATGCTGGTGTCTCGAGTAGCTAGTCACACTGTTATAGATGACCAGCACACAGAAACGGTAGTCATAGCCAGGATGTCCTTCAAAGCTCGTGTCGAGGTCCAGAAATATTGTCTGTCGCTCTGAGCTTGCTAGGAGTATAACAATCAGACTGTGCCCAGTCCAATACTTAGGCAACCTCACAATGTTTGGAGCACTGTGTCAACCATGGTGTGGGGTTTGATGATAAGTACAGCTGAGAGGGACTAAAAAAATCACTGTCACAATGCCAATTTCTAATTTTCTTTCATCTACCATGTATGAATTTCTCTCCTTAACCCATTTCCTTAATTTTTCCTCCTTCGAGGTACAGAGAGTTAACTTTTCCTCACCTCACCTCAGCTAGAGAGTAGGGCTAGCGTGAAGCACCTTCCTTAGGTGGCAAGTAATGGGACTGCTGGTAGAAAGAATATTTCTCCCCATCGGGGAATCGAACCCCGGTCTTCCGCGTGACAGACGGAGATACTGTCCACTATACTAACGAGGACTTCTGTGGTGCCAATTTTGGGTTGTGAACGGGCTGATGGTCTGAACCTGAGGAAAGCCTGTCCAACTTCGGGTCGGGTCGACTACCTGACGAATGACCACGAAAAGCCTTTTGTCAGTTTCCGTAGTGTAGTGGTTATCACGTTCGCCTCACACGCGAAAGGTCCCCGGTTCGAGACCGGGCGGAAACAAGTGGTAGTTCTCTTTCTGCTGAGGATTATCTCCTTTGGTGGACATGTCCGCTTGAATGCTAAGTCCTCACGCAGGTACCGCATCTCCCTTTTCACAGGCCTTCAGGTCACCTTTTGTAGCCCAATAGCAATTACCAATGGCATTTTAGGGGACCTGGCTTATATGCAGGAAGTCCATCAAAGCTCGTGTCGAGGTCCAGAAATATTGTCTGTCGCTCTGAGCTTGCTAGGAGTATAACAATCAGACTGTGCCCAGTCCAATACTCAGGCAACCTCACAATGTTTGGAGCACTGTGTCAACCATGGTGTGGGGTTTGATGATAAGTACAGCTGAGAGGGACTAAAATATTCACTGTCACAATGCCAATTTCTAATTTTCTTTTATCTACCATGTATGAATTTCTCTCCTTGGCCCATTTCCTTAATTTTTCCTCCTTCGAGGTACAGAGAGTTAACTTTTCCTCACCTCACCTCAGCTAGAGAGTAGGGCTAGTGTGAAGCACCTTCCTTAGGTGGCAAGTAATGGGACTGCTGGTAGAAAGATACAGATACTGTCCACTATACTAACGAGGACTTCTGTGGTGCTTCTTTTGGCTTGTGAACGGGCTGATGGCCTGAACCTGAGGAAAGCATGTCCAACTTCGGGGTCCGATATATAAAATGGGGATAGGGTAGGGTAAGGTTAGGGTTAGGGTTGAGGAAAGCATGTCCAACTACAGGGTCCGACATATAAAATACAGCCGGTCCAGTAGGCAGAGTTTCGCTAACAGTGTTAAGTGGTGAAAGTTCCACAAATTTTGGGTTAAGTCCTCCCCGTGCTGCATCAGCAGTCGCCGGTGATTGAGTGCATGCGAGGAATCACTACCTCTGACTCAACTCTGTCCAAACATCACGTGTCGTGTTGATATAAAGCAAAGTGAACACATTGGTTGATGAAGGCAAAAGACTGGAACCAGCAACTTCAATCACCCCGTCCATTTCCAATAGTTATCGTCCATTTGAGCTGCAGTGTATTGCATACATCTTACCGTTCCATTCTCTTTTATCCTGAAAGTAACCATATTGTCACCTGTGCAGAATGACGTGGTGTTTGTTCCTGCTTGGTTGTTTTGTCGTTCATGGTGCATAACCATCAGCAGGTAGAAAAGTCAACTCTGAATAACCGGTTGTCTTTAGCATTTGAAGCGTTTAAATTCAGAAAGAAGGTCGACTACGTGACGAATGACCACGAGAAGCCTTTTGTCAGTTTCTGTAGTGTAGTGGTTATCACGTTCGCCTAACACGCGAAAGGTCCCCGGTTCGAGACCGGGCAGAAACAGGTGGTGATTCTCTATCTACTGAGGGTAATCTCCTTTGGCGGACATGTCCGCTTGAATATTAAGTCCTCACGCAGGGACCGCATCTCCCTTTTCACAGGCCTTCAGGTCACCTTTTGTAGCCCAATAGCAATTACCAATGGCATTTTAGGGGACCTGGCTTATATGCAGGAAGTCCATCAAAGTTGAGAGCAAAAGAGGCGCTGGGCATCTCCCGGAGGCAAACCTGGCTCTCATCTGACGACTACATAGCCTTATGTTAATCTCTCAGAACATATCTGCTTATTGCGGCAGGGAGCAATCAAGTGGTAAATGTAATTGCTCCACCCCAACTCCATGCTGGTGTCTCGAGTAGCTAGTCACACTGTTATAGATGACCAGCACACAGAAACGGTAGTCATAGCCAGGATGTCCTTCAAAGCTCGTGTCGAGGTCCAGAAATATTGTCTGTCGCTCTGAGCTTGCTAGGAGTATAACAATCAGACTGTGCCCAGTCCAATACTCAGGCAACCTCACAATGTTTGGAGCACTGTGTAAACCATGGTGTGGGGTTTGATGATAAGTACAGCTGAGAGGGACTAAAAAATTCACTGTCACAATGCCAATTTCTAATTTTCTTTTATCTACCATGTATGAATTTCTCTCCTTGGCCCGTTTCCTTAATTTTTCTTCCTTCGAGGTACAGAGAGTTAACTTTTCCTCACCTCAGCTAGAGAGTAGGGCTAGCGTGAAGCACCTTCCTTAGGTGGCAAGTAATGGGACTGCTGGTAGAAAGAATATTTCTCCCCGTCGGGGAATCGAACCCCGGTCTTCCGCGTGACAAATGACCTCAAGAAGTCTCTCGTCAGTTTCCGTAGTGTAGTGGTTATCACGTTCGCCTCACACGCGAAAGGTCCCCGGTTCGAGACCGGGCGGAAACAAGTGGTGGTTCTCTTTCTGCTGAGGATAATCTCCTTTGGCGGACATGTCCGCTTGAATGCTAAGTCCTCACGCAGGGACCGCATCTCCTTTTTCACAGGCCTTCAGGTCACCTTTTGTAGCCCAATAGCAATTACCAATGGCATTTTAGGGGACCTGGCTTATATGCAGGAAGTCCATCAAAGTTGAGAGCAAAAGAGGCGCTGGGCATCTCCCGGAGGCAAACCTGGAACCTATGCTCTCATCTGACGACTACATAGCTTTGTGTTAATCTCTCAGAACATATCTGCTTATTGCGGCAGGGAGCAATCAAGTGGTAAATGTAATCGTTCCACCCCAACTCCATGCTGGTGTCTCGAGTAGCTAGTCACACTGTTATAGATGACCAGCACACAGAAACGGTAGTCATAGCCAGGATGTCCTTCAAAGCTCGTGTCGAGGTCCAGAAATATTGTCTGTCGCTCTGAGCTTGCTAGGAGTATAACAATCAGACTGTGCCCAGTCCAATACTCAGGCAACCTCACAATGTTTGGAGCACTGTGTAAACCATGGTGTGGGGTTTGATGATAAGTACAGCTGAGAGGGACTAAAAAATTCACTGTCACAATGCCAATTTCTAATTTTCTTTTATCTACCATGTATGAATTTCTCTCCTTGGCCCGTTTCCTTAATTTTTCTTCCTTCGAGGTACAGAGAGTTAACTTTTCCTCACCTCAGCTAGAGAGTAGGGCTAGCGTGAAGCACCTTCCTTCGGTGGCAAGTAATGGGACTGCTGGTAGAAAGAATATTTCTCCCCGTCGGGGAATCGAACCCCGGTCTTCCGCGTGACAAATGACCTCAAGAAGTCTCTCGTCAGTTTCCGTAGTGTAGTGGTTATCACGTTCGCCTAACACGCGAAAGGTCCCCGGTTCGAGACCGGGCGGAAACAAGTGGTGGTTCTCTTTCTGCTGAGGATAATCTCCTTTGGCGGACATGTCCGCTTGAATGCTAAGTCCTCACGCAGGGACCGCATCTCCTTTTTCACAGGCCTTCAGGTCACCTTTTGTAGCCCAATAGCAATTACCAATGGCATTTTAGGGGACCTGGCTTATATGCAGGAAGTCCATCAAAGTTGAGAGCAAAAGAGGCGCTGGGCATCTCCCGGAGGCAAACCTGGAACCTATGCTCTCATCTGACGACTACATAGCTTTGTGTTAATCTCTCAGAACATATCTGCTTATTGCGGCAGGGAGCAATCAAGTGGTAAATGTAATCGTTCCACCCCAACTCCATGCTGGTGTCTCGAGTAGCTAGTCACACTGTTATAGATGACCAGCACACAGAATCGCTAGTCATAGCCAGGATGTCCTTCAAAGCTCATGTCGAGGTCCAGAAATATTGTCTGTCGCTCTGAGCTTGCTAGGAGTATAACAATCAGACTGTGCCCAGTCCAATACTTAGGCAACCTCACAATGTTTGGAGCACTGTGTCAACCATGGTGTGGGGTTTGATGATAAGTACAGCTGAGAGGGACTAAAAAAATCTCTGTCACAATGCCAATTTCTAATTTTCTTTCATCTACCATGTATGAATTTCTCTCCTTAACCCATTTCCTTAATTTTTCCTCCTTCGAGGTACAGAGAGTTAACTTTTCCTCACCTCACCTCAGCTAGAGAGTAGGGCTAGCGTGAAGCACCTTCCTTCGGTGGCAAGTAATGGGACTGCTGGTAGAAAGAATATTTCTCCCCGTCGGGGAATCGAACCCCGGTCTTCCGCGTGACAGGCGGAGATACTGTCCACTATACTAACGAGGACTTCTGTGGTGCCAATTTTGGGTTGTGAACGGGCTGATGGTCTGAACCTGAGGAAAGCCTGTCCAACTTCGGGTCGGGTCGACTACCTGACGAATGACCACGAAAAGCCTTTTGTCAGTTTCCGTAGTGTAGTGGTTATCACGTTCGCCTCACACGCGAAAGGTCCCCGGTTCGAGACCGGGCGGAAACAAGTGGTAGTTCTCTTTCTGCTGAGGATTATCTCCTTTGGTGGACATGTCCGCTTGAATGCTAAGTCCTCACGCAGGTACCGCATCTCCCTTTTCACAGGCCTTCAGGTCACCTTTTGTAGCCCAATAGCAATTACCAATGGCATTTTAGGGGACCTGGCTTATATGCAGGAAGTCCATCAAAGCTCGTGTCGAGGTCCAGAAATATTGTCTGTCGCTCTGAGCTTGCTAGGAGTATAACAATCAGACTGTGCCCAGTCCAATACTCAGGCAACCTCACAATGTTTGGAGCACTGTGTCAACCATGGTGTGGGGTTTGATGATAAGTACAGCTGAGAGGGACTAAAATATTCACTGTCACAATGCCAATTTCTAATTTTCTTTTATCTACCATGTATGAATTTCTCTCCTTGGCCCATTTCCTTAATTTTTCCTCCTTCGAGGTACAGAGAGTTAACTTTTCCTCACCTCACCTCAGCTAGAGAGTAGGGCTAGTGTGAAGCACCTTCCTTAGGTGGCAAGTAATGGGACTGCTGGTAGAAAGATACAGATACTGTCCACTATACTAACGAGGACTTCTGTGGTGCTTCTTTTGGCTTGTGAACGGGCTGATGGCCTGAACATGAGGAAAGCATGTCCAACTTCGGGGTCCGATATATAAAATGGGGATAGGGTAGGGTAAGGTTAGGGTTAGGGTTGAGGAAAGCATGTCCAACTACAGGGTCCGACATATAAAATACAGCCGGTCCAGTAGGCAGAGTTTCGCTAACAGTGTTAAGTGGTGAAAGTTCCACAAATTTTGGGTTAAGTCCTCCCCGTGCTGCATCAGCAGTCGCCGGTGATTGAGTGCATGCGAGGAATCACTACCTCTGACTCAACTCTGTCCAAACATCACGTGTCGTGTTGATATAAAGCAAAGTGAACACATTGGTTGATGAAGGCAAAAGACTGGAACCAGCAACTTCAATCACCCTGTCCATTTCCAATAGTTATCGTCCATTTGAGCTGCAGTGTATTGCATACATCTTACCGTTCCATTCTCTTTTATCCTGAAAGTAACCATATTGTCACCTGTGCAGAATGACGTGGTGTTTGTTCCTGCTTGGTTGTTTTGTCGTTCATGGTGCATAACCATCAGCAGGTAGAAAAGTCAACTCTGAATAACCGGTTGTCTTTAGCATTTGAAGCGTTTAAATTCAGAAAGAAGGTCGACTACGTGACGAATGACCACGAGAAGCCTTTTGTCAATTTCTGTAGTGTAGTGGTTATCACGTTCGCCTAACACGCGAAAGGTCCCCGGTTCGAGACCGGGCAGAAACAGGTACTGAGGGTAATCTCCTTTGGCGGACATGCCCGCTTGAATGCTAAGTCCTCACGCAGGGACCGCATCTCCTTTTTCACAGGCCTTCAGGTCACCTTTTGTAGCCCAATAGCAATTACCAATGGCATTTTAGGGGACCTGGCTTATATGCAGGAAGTCCATCAAAGTTGAGAGCAAAAGAGGCGCTGGGCATCTCCCGGAGGCAAACCTGGAACCTATGCTCTCATCTGACGACTACATAGCTTTGTGTTAATCTCTCAGAACATATCTGCTTATTGCGGCAGGGAGCAATCAAGTGGTAAATTCCTTAATTTTTCCTCCTTCGAGGTACAGAGAGTTAACTTTTCCTCACCTCACCTCAGCTAGAGAGTAGGGCTAGCGTGAAGCACCTTCCTTCGGTGGCAAGTAATGGGACTGCTGGTAGAAAGAATATTTCTCCCCGTCGGGGAATCGAACCCCGGTCTTCCGCGTGACAGGCGGAGATACTGTCCACTATACTAACGAGGACTTCTGTGGTGCCAATTTTGGGTTGTGAACGGGCTGATGGTCTGAACCTGAGGAAAGCCTGTCCAACTTCGGGTCGGGTCGACTACCTGACGAATGACCACGAAAAGCCTTTTGTCAGTTTCCGTAGTGTAGTGGTTATCACGTTCGCCTCACACGCGAAAGGTCCCCGGTTCGAGACCGGGCGGAAACAAGTGGTAGTTCTCTTTCTGCTGAGGATTATCTCCTTTGGTGGACATGTCCGCTTGAATGCTAAGTCCTCACGCAGGTACCGCATCTCCCTTTTCACAGGCCTTCAGGTCACCTTTTGTAGCCCAATAGCAATTACCAATGGCATTTTAGGGGACCTGGCTTATATGCAGGAAGTCCATCAAAGCTCGTGTCGAGGTCCAGAAATATTGTCTGTCGCTCTGAGCTTGCTAGGAGTATAACAATCAGACTGTGCCCAGTCCAATACTCAGGCAACCTCACAATGTTTGGAGCACTGTGTCAACCATGGTGTGGGGTTTGATGATAAGTACAGCTGAGAGGGACTAAAATATTCACTGTCACAATGCCAATTTCTAATTTTCTTTTATCTACCATGTATGAATTTCTCTCCTTGGCCCATTTCCTTAATTTTTCCTCCTTCGAGGTACAGAGAGTTAACTTTTCCTCACCTCACCTCAGCTAGAGAGTAGGGCTAGTGTGAAGCACCTTCCTTAGGTGGCAAGTAATGGGACTGCTGGTAGAAAGATACAGATACTGTCCACTATACTAACGAGGACTTCTGTGGTGCTTCTTTTGGCTTGTGAACGGGCTGATGGCCTGAACCTGAGGAAAGCATGTCCAACTTCGGGGTCCGATATATAAAATGGGGATAGGGTAGGGTAAGGTTAGGGTTAGGGTTGAGGAAAGCATGTCCAACTACAGGGTCCGACATATAAAATACAGCCGGTCCAGTAGGCAGAGTTTCGCTAACAGTGTTAAGTGGTGAAAGTTCCACAAATTTTGGGTTAAGTCCTCCCCGTGCTGCATCAGCAGTCGCCGGTGATTGAGTGCATGCGAGGAATCACTACCTCTGACTCAACTCTGTCCAAACATCACGTGTCGTGTTGCGAGGTTGAGGTTGCCTAAGTATTGGACTGGGCACAGTCTGATTGACTAAAAAAATCACTGTCACAATGCCAATTTCTAATTTTCTTTCATCTACCATGTATGAATTTCTCTCCTTAACCCATTTCCTTAATTTTTCCTCCTTCGAGGTACAGAGAGTTAACTTTTCCTCACCTCACCTCAGCTAGAGAGTAGGGCTAGCGTGAAGCACCTTCCTTCGGTGGCAAGTAATGGGACTGCTGGTAGAAAGAATATTTCTCCCCGTCGGGGAATCGAACCCCGGTCTTCCGCGTGACAGGCGGAGATACTGTCCACTATACTAACGAGGACTTCTGTGGTGCCAATTTTGGGTTGTGAACGGGCTGATGGTCTGAACCTGAGGAAAGCCTGTCCAACTTCGGGTCGGGTCGACTACCTGACGAATGACCACGAAAAGCCTTTTGTCAGTTTCCGTAGTGTAGTGGTTATCACGTTCGCCTCACACGCGAAAGGTCCCCGGTTCGAGACCGGGCGGAAACAAGTGGTAGTTCTCTTTCTGCTGAGGATTATCTCCTTTGGTGGACATGTCCGCTTGAATGCTAAGTCCTCACGCAGGTACCGCATCTCCCTTTTCACAGGCCTTCAGGTCACCTTTTGTAGCCCAATAGCAATTACCAATGGCATTTTAGGGGACCTGGCTTATATGCAGGAAGTCCATCAAAGCTCGTGTCGAGGTCCAGAAATATTGTCTGTCGCTCTGAGCTTGCTAGGAGTATAACAATCAGACTGTGCCCAGTCCAATACTCAGGCAACCTCACAATGTTTGGAGCACTGTGTCAACCATGGTGTGGGGTTTGATGATAAGTACAGCTGAGAGGGACTAAAATATTCACTGTCACAATGCCAATTTCTAATTTTCTTTTATCTACCATGTATGAATTTCTCTCCTTGGCCCATTTCCTTAATTTTTCCTCCTTCGAGGTACAGAGAGTTAACTTTTCCTCACCTCAGCTAGAGAGTAGGGCTAGCGTGAAGCACCTTCCTTAGGTGGCAAGTAATGGGACTGCTGGTAGAAAGAATATTTCTCCCCGTCGGGGAATCGAACCCCGGTCTTCCGCGTGACAAATGACCTCAAGAAGTCTCTCGTCAGTTTCCGTAGTGTAGTGGTTATCACGTTCGCCTAACACGCGAAAGGTCCCCGGTTCGAGACCGGGCGGAAACAAGTGGTGGTTCTCTTTCTGCTGAGGATAATCTCCTTTGGCGGACATGTCCGCTTGAATGCTAAGTCCTCACGCAGGGACCGCATCTCCTTTTTCACAGGCCTTCAGGTCACCTTTTGTAGCCCAATAGCAATTACCAATGGCATTTTAGGGGACCTGGCTTATATGCAGGAAGTCCATCAAAGTTGAGAGCAAAAGAGGCGCTGGGCATCTCCCGGAGGCAAACCTGGAACCTATGCTCTCATCTGACGACTACATAGCTTTGTGTTAATCTCTCAGAACATATCTGCTTATTGCGGCAGGGAGCAATCAAGTGGTAAATGTAATCGTTCCACCCCAACTCCATGCTGGTGTCTCGAGTAGCTAGTCACACTGTTATAGATGACCAGCACACAGAATCGCTAGTCATAGCCAGGATGTCCTTCAAAGCTCATGTCGAGGTCCAGAAATATTGTCTGTCGCTCTGAGCTTGCTAGGAGTATAACAATCAGACTGTGCCCAGTCCAATACTTAGGCAACCTCACAATGTTTGGAGCACTGTGTCAACCATGGTGTGGGGTTTGATGATAAGTACAGCTGAGAGGGACTAAAAAAATCTCTGTCACAATGCCAATTTCTAATTTTCTTTCATCTACCATGTATGAATTTCTCTCCTTAACCCATTTCCTTAATTTTTCCTCCTTCGAGGTACAGAGAGTTAACTTTTCCTCACCTCACCTCAGCTAGAGAGTAGGGCTAGCGTGAAGCACCTTCCTTCGGTGGCAAGTAATGGGACTGCTGGTAGAAAGAATATTTCTCCCCGTCGGGGAATCGAACCCCGGTCTTCTGCGTGACAGGCGGAGATACTGTCCACTATACTAATGAGGACTTCTGTGGTGCCAATTTTGGGTTGTGAACGGGCTGATGGTCTGAACCTGAGGAAAGCCTGTCCAACTTCGGGTCGGGTCGACTACCTGACGAATGACCACGAAAAGCCTTTTGTCAGTTTCCGTAGTGTAGTGGTTATCACGTTCGCCTCACACGCGAAAGGTCCCCGGTTCGAGACCGGGCGGAAACAAGTGGTAGTTCTCTTTCTGCTGAGGATTATCTCCTTTGGTGGACATGTCCGCTTGAATGCTAAGTCCTCACGCAGGTACCGCATCTCCCTTTTCACAGGCCTTCAGGTCACCTTTTGTAGCCCAATAGCAATTACCAATGGCATTTTAGGGGACCTGGCTTATATGCAGGAAGTCCATCAAAGCTCGTGTCGAGGTCCAGAAATATTGTCTGTCGCTCTGAGCTTGCTAGGAGTATAACAATCAGACTGTGCCCAGTCCAATACTCAGGCAACCTCACAATGTTTGGAGCACTGTGTCAACCATGGTGTGGGGTTTGATGATAAGTACAGCTGAGAGGGACTAAAATATTCACTGTCACAATGCCAATTTCTAATTTTCTTTTATCTACCATGTATGAATTTCTCTCCTTGGCCCATTTCCTTAATTTTTCCTCCTTCGAGGTACAGAGAGTTAACTTTTCCTCACCTCACCTCAGCTAGAGAGTAGGGCTAGTGTGAAGCACCTTCCTTAGGTGGCAAGTAATGGGACTGCTGGTAGAAAGATACAGATACTGTCCACTATACTAACGAGGACTTCTGTGGTGCTTCTTTTGGCTTGTGAACGGGCTGATGGCCTGAACCTGAGGAAAGCATGTCCAACTTCGGGGTCCGATATATAAAATGGGGATAGGGTAGGGTAAGGTTAGGGTTAGGGTTGAGGAAAGCATGTCCAACTACAGGGTCCGACATATAAAATACAGCCGGTCCAGTAGGCAGAGTTTCGCTAACAGTGTTAAGTGGTGAAAGTTCCACAAATTTTGGGTTAAGTCCTCCCCGTGCTGCATCAGCAGTCGCCGGTGATTGAGTGCATGCGAGGAATCACTACCTCTGACTCAACTCTGTCCAAACATCACGTGTCGTGTTGATATAAAGCAAAGTGAACACATTGGTTGATGAAGGCAAAAGACTGGAACCAGCAACTTCAATCACCCTGTCCATTTCCAATAGTTATCGTCCATTTGAGCTGCAGTGTATTGCATACATCTTACCGTTCCATTCTCTTTTATCCTGAAAGTAACCATATTGTCACCTGTGCAGAATGACGTGGTGTTTGTTCCTGCTTGGTTGTTTTGTCGTTCATGGTGCATAACCATCAGCAGGTAGAAAAGTCAACTCTGAATAACCGGTTGTCTTTAGCATTTGAAGCGTTTAAATTCAGAAAGAAGGTCGACTACGTGACGAATGACCACGAGAAGCCTTTTGTCAGTTTCTGTAGTGTAGTGGTTATCACGTTCGCCTAACACGCGAAAGGTCCCCGGTTCGAGACCGGGCAGAAACAGGTACTGAGGGTAATCTCCTTTGGCGGACATGTCCGCTTGAATATTAAGTCCTCACGCAGGGACCGCATCTCCCTTTTCACAGGCCTTCAGGTCACCTTTTGTAGCCCAATAGCAATTACCAATGGCATTTTAGGGGACCTGGCTTATATGCAGGAAGTCCATCAAAGTTGAGAGCAAAAGAGGCGCTGGGCATCTCCCGGAGGCAAACCTGGCTCTCATCTGACGACTACATAGCCTTATGTTAATCTCTCAGAACATATCTGCTTATTGCGGCAGGGAGCAATCAAGTGGTAAATGTAATTGCTCCACCCCAACTCCATGCTGGTGTCTCGAGTAGCTAGTCAGCTAGTGGGGTTTGATGATAAGTACAGCTGAGAGGGACTAAAAAATTCACTGTCACAATGCCAATTTCTAATTTTCTTTTATCTACCATGTATGAATTTCTCTCCTTGGCCCGTTTCCTTAATTTTTCTTCCTTCGAGGTACAGAGAGTTAACTTTTCCTCACCTCAGCTAGAGAGTAGGGCTAGCGTGAAGCACCTTCCTTAGGTGGCAAGTAATGGGACTGCTGGTAGAAAGAATATTTCTCCCCGTCGGGGAATCGAACCCCGGTCTTCCGCGTGACAAATGACCTCAAGAAGTCTCTCGTCAGTTTCCGTAGTGTAGTGGTTATCACGTTCGCCTAACACGCGAAAGGTCCCCGGTTCGAGACCGGGCGGAAACAAGTGGTGGTTCTCTTTCTGCTGAGGATAATCTCCTTTGGCGGACATGTCCGCTTGAATGCTAAGTCCTCACGCAGGGACCGCATCTCCTTTTTCACAGGCCTTCAGGTCACCTTTTGTAGCCCAATAGCAATTACCAATGGCATTTTAGGGGACCTGGCTTATATGCAGGAAGTCCATCAAAGTTGAGAGCAAAAGAGGCGCTGGGCATCTCCCGGAGGCAAACCTGGAACCTATGCTCTCATCTGACGACTACATAGCTTTGTGTTAATCTCTCAGAACATATCTGCTTATTGCGGCAGGGAGCAATCAAGTGGTAAATGTAATCGTTCCACCCCAACTCCATGCTGGTGTCTCGAGTAGCTAGTCACACTGTTATAGATGACCAGCACACAGAATCGCTAGTCATAGCCAGGATGTCCTTCAAAGCTCATGTCGAGGTCCAGAAATATTGTCTGTCGCTCTGAGCTTGCTAGGAGTATAACAATCAGACTGTGCCCAGTCCAATACTTAGGCAACCTCACAATGTTTGGAGCACTGTGTCAACCATGGTGTGGGGTTTGATGATAAGTACAGCTGAGAGGGACTAAAAAAATCTCTGTCACAATGCCAATTTCTAATTTTCTTTCATCTACCATGTATGAATTTCTCTCCTTAACCCATTTCCTTAATTTTTCCTCCTTCGAGGTACAGAGAGTTAACTTTTCCTCACCTCACCTCAGCTAGAGAGTAGGGCTAGCGTGAAGCACCTTCCTTCGGTGGCAAGTAATGGGACTGCTGGTAGAAAGAATATTTCTCCCCGTCGGGGAATCGAACCCCGGTCTTCCGCGTGACAGGCGGAGATACTGTCCACTATACTAACGAGGACTTCTGTGGTGCCAATTTTGGGTTGTGAACGGGCTGATGGTCTGAACCTGAGGAAAGCCTGTCCAACTTCGGGTCGGGTCGACTACCTGACGAATGACCACGAAAAGCCTTTTGTCAGTTTCCGTAGTGTAGTGGTTATCACGTTCGCCTCACACGCGAAAGGTCCCCGGTTCGAGACCGGGCGGAAACAAGTGGTAGTTCTCTTTCTGCTGAGGATTATCTCCTTTGGTGGACATGTCCGCTTGAATGCTAAGTCCTCACGCAGGTACCGCATCTCCCTTTTCACAGGCCTTCAGGTCACCTTTTGTAGCCCAATAGCAATTACCAATGGCATTTTAGGGGACCTGGCTTATATGCAGGAAGTCCATCAAAGCTCGTGTCGAGGTCCAGAAATATTGTCTGTCGCTCTGAGCTTGCTAGGAGTATAACAATCAGACTGTGCCCAGTCCAATACTCAGGCAACCTCACAATGTTTGGAGCACTGTGTCAACCATGGTGTGGGGTTTGATGATAAGTACAGCTGAGAGGGACTAAAATATTCACTGTCACAATGCCAATTTCTAATTTTCTTTTATCTACCATGTATGAATTTCTCTCCTTGGCCCATTTCCTTAATTTTTCCTCCTTCGAGGTACAGAGAGTTAACTTTTCCTCACCTCACCTCAGCTAGAGAGTAGGGCTAGTGTGAAGCACCTTCCTTAGGTGGCAAGTAATGGGACTGCTGGTAGAAAGATACAGATACTGTCCACTATACTAACGAGGACTTCTGTGGTGCTTCTTTTGGCTTGTGAACGGGCTGATGGCCTGAACCTGAGGAAAGCATGTCCAACTTCGGGGTCCGATATATAAAATGGGGATAGGGTAGGGTAAGGTTAGGGTTAGGGTTGAGGAAAGCATGTCCAACTACAGGGTCCGACATATAAAATACAGCCGGTCCAGTAGGCAGAGTTTCGCTAACAGTGTTAAGTGGTGAAAGTTCCACAAATTTTGGGTTAAGTCCTCCCCGTGCTGCATCAGCAGTCGCCGGTGATTGAGTGCATGCGAGGAATCACTACCTCTGACTCAACTCTGTCCAAACATCACGTGTCGTGTTGATATAAAGCAAAGTGAACACATTGGTTGATGAAGGCAAAAGACTGGAACCAGCAACTTCAATCACCCCGTCCATTTCCAATAGTTATCGTCCATTTGAGCTGCAGTGTATTGCATACATCTTACCGTTCCATTCTCTTTTATCCTGAAAGTAACCATATTGTCACCTGTGCAGAATGACGTGGTGTTTGTTCCTGCTTGGTTGTTTTGTCGTTCATGGTGCATAACCATCAGCAGGTAGAAAAGTCAACTCTGAATAACCGGTTGTCTTTAGCATTTGAAGCGTTTAAATTCAGAAAGAAGGTCGACTACGTGACGAATGACCACGAGAAGCCTTTTGTCAGTTTCTGTAGTGTAGTGGTTATCACGTTCGCCTAACACGCGAAAGGTCCCCGGTTCGAGACCGGGCAGAAACAAGTGGTGGTTCTCTTTCTGCTGAGGATAATCTCCTTTGGCGGACATGTCCGCTTGAATGCTAAGTCCTCACGCAGGGACCGCATCTCCTTTTTCACAGGCCTTCAGGTCACCTTTTGTAGCCCAATAGCAATTACCAATGGCATTTTAGGGGACCTGGCTTATATGCAGGAAGTCCATCAAAGTTGAGAGCAAAAGAGGCGCTGGGCATCTCCCGGAGGCAAACCTGGAACCTATGCTCTCATCTGACGACTACATAGCTTTGTGTTAATCTCTCAGAACATATCTGCTTATTGCGGCAGGGAGCAATCAAGTGGTAAATGTAATCGTTCCACCCCAACTCCATGCTGGTGTCTCGAGTAGCTAGTCACACTGTTATAGATGACCAGCACACAGAATCGCTAGTCATAGCCAGGATGTCCTTCAAAGCTCATGTCGAGGTCCAGAAATATTGTCTGTCGCTCTGAGCTTGCTAGGAGTATAACAATCAGACTGTGCCCAGTCCAATACTTAGGCAACCTCACAATGTTTGGAGCACTGTGTCAACCATGGTGTGGGGTTTGATGATAAGTACAGCTGAGAGGGACTAAAAAAATCACTGTCACAATGCCAATTTCTAATTTTCTTTCATCTACCATGTATGAATTTCTCTCCTTAACCCATTTCCTTAATTTTTCCTCCTTCGAGGTACAGAGAGTTAACTTTTCCTCACCTCACCTCAGCTAGAGAGTAGGGCTAGCGTGAAGCACCTTCCTTCGGTGGCAAGTAATGGGACTGCTGGTAGAAAGAATATTTCTCCCCGTCGGGGAATCGAACCCCGGTCTTCTGCGTGACAGGCGGAGATACTGTCCACTATACTAATGAGGACTTCTGTGGTGCCAATTTTGGGTTGTGAACGGGCTGATGGTCTGAACCTGAGGAAAGCCTGTCCAACTTCGGGTCGGGTCGACTACCTGACGAATGACCACGAAAAGCCTTTTGTCAGTTTCCGTAGTGTAGTGGTTATCACGTTCGCCTCACACGCGAAAGGTCCCCGGTTCGAGACTGGGCGGAAACAAGTGGTAGTTCTCTTTCTGCTGAGGATTATCTCCTTTGGTGGACATGTCCGCTTGAATGCTAAGTCCTCACGCAGGTACCGCATCTCCCTTTTCACAGGCCTTCAGGTCACCTTTTGTAGCCCAATAGCAATTACCAATGGCATTTTAGGGGACCTGGCTTATATGCAGGAAGTCCATCAAAGCTCGTGTCGAGGTCCAGAAATATTGTCTGTCGCTCTGAGCTTGCTAGGAGTATAACAATCAGACTGTGCCCAGTCCAATACTCAGGCAACCTCACAATGTTTGGAGCACTGTGTCAACCATGGTGTGGGGTTTGATGATAAGTACAGCTGAGAGGGACTAAAATATTCACTGTCACAATGCCAATTTCTAATTTTCTTTTATCTACCATGTATGAATTTCTCTCCTTGGCCCATTTCCTTAATTTTTCCTCCTTCGAGGTACAGAGAGTTAACTTTTCCTCACCTCACCTCAGCTAGAGAGTAGGGCTAGTGTGAAGCACCTTCCTTAGGTGGCAAGTAATGGGACTGCTGGTAGAAAGATACAGATACTGTCCACTATACTAACGAGGACTTCTGTGGTGCTTCTTTTGGCTTGTGAACGGGCTGATGGCCTGAACCTGAGGAAAGCATGTCCAACTTCGGGGTCCGATATATAAAATGGGGATAGGGTAGGGTAAGGTTAGGGTTAGGGTTGAGGAAAGCATGTCCAACTACAGGGTCCGACATATAAAATACAGCCGGTCCAGTAGGCAGAGTTTCGCTAACAGTGTTAAGTGGTGAAAGTTCCACAAATTTTGGGTTAAGTCCTCCCCGTGCTGCATCAGCAGTCGCCGGTGATTGAGTGCATGCGAGGAATCACTACCTCTGACTCAACTCTGTCCAAACATCACGTGTCGTGTTGATATAAAGCAAAGTGAACACATTGGTTGATGAAGGCAAAAGACTGGAACCAGCAACTTCAATCACCCCGTCCATTTCCAATAGTTATCGTCCATTTGAGCTGCAGTGTATTGCATACATCTTACCGTTCCATTCTCTTTTATCCTGAAAGTAACCATATTGTCACCTGTGCAGAATGACGTGGTGTTTGTTCCTGCTTGGTTGTTTTGTCGTTCATGGTGCATAACCATCAGCAGGTAGAAAAGTCAACTCTGAATAACCGGTTGTCTTTAGCATTTGAAGCGTTTAAATTCAGAAAGAAGGTCGACTACGTGACGAATGACCACGAGAAGCCTTTTGTCAGTTTCTGTAGTGTAGTGGTTATCACGTTCGCCTAACACGCGAAAGGTCCCCGGTTCGAGACCGGGCAGAAACAGGTGGTGATTCTCTATCTACTGAGGGTAATCTCCTTTGGCGGACATGTCCGCTTGAATATTAAGTCCTCACGCAGGGACCGCATCTCCCTTTTCACAGGCCTTCAGGTCACCTTTTGTAGCCCAATAGCAATTACCAATGGCATTTTAGGGGACCTGGCTTATATGCAGGAAGTCCATCAAAGTTGAGAGCAAAAGAGGCGCTGGGCATCTCCCGGAGGCAAACCTGGCTCTCATCTGACGACTACATAGCCTTATGTTAATCTCTCAGAACATATCTGCTTATTGCGGCAGGGAGCAATCAAGTGGTAAATGTAATTGCTCCACCCCAACTCCATGCTGGTGTCTCGAGTAGCTAGTCACACTGTTATAGATGACCAGCACACAGAAACGGTAGTCATAGCCAGGATGTCCTTCAAAGCTCGTGTCGAGGTCCAGAAATATTGTCTGTCGCTCTGAGCTTGCTAGGAGTATAACAATCAGACTGTGCCCAGTCCAATACTCAGGCAACCTCACAATGTTTGGAGCACTGTGTAAACCATGGTGTGGGGTTTGATGATAAGTACAGCTGAGAGGGACTAAAAAATTCACTGTCACAATGCCAATTTCTAATTTTCTTTTATCTACCATGTATGAATTTCTCTCCTTGGCCCGTTTCCTTAATTTTTCTTCCTTCGAGGTACAGAGAGTTAACTTTTCCTCACCTCAGCTAGAGAGTAGGGCTAGCGTGAAGCACCTTCCTTAGGTGGCAAGTAATGGGACTGCTGGTAGAAAGAATATTTCTCCCCGTCGGGGAATCGAACCCCGGTCTTCCGCGTGACAAATGACCTCAAGAAGTCTCTCGTCAGTTTCCGTAGTGTAGTGGTTATCACGTTCGCCTAACACGCGAAAGGTCCCCGGTTCGAGACCGGGCGGAAACAAGTGGTGGTTCTCTTTCTGCTGAGGATAATCTCCTTTGGCGGACATGTCCGCTTGAATGCTAAGTCCTCACGCAGGGACCGCATCTCCTTTTTCACAGGCCTTCAGGTCACCTTTTGTAGCCCAATAGCAATTACCAATGGCATTTTAGGGGACCTGGCTTATATGCAGGAAGTCCATCAAAGTTGAGAGCAAAAGAGGCGCTGGGCATCTCCCGGAGGCAAACCTGGAACCTATGCTCTCATCTGACGACTACATAGCTTTGTGTTAATCTCTCAGAACATATCTGCTTATTGCGGCAGGGAGCAATCAAGTGGTAAATGTAATCGTTCCACCCCAACTCCATGCTGGTGTCTCGAGTAGCTAGTCACACTGTTATAGATGACCAGCACACAGAATCGCTAGTCATAGCCAGGATGTCCTTCAAAGCTCATGTCGAGGTCCAGAAATATTGTCTGTCGCTCTGAGCTTGCTAGGAGTATAACAATCAGACTGTGCCCAGTCCAATACTTAGGCAACCTCACAATGTTTGGAGCACTGTGTCAACCATGGTGTGGGGTTTGATGATAAGTACAGCTGAGAGGGACTAAAAAAATCACTGTCACAATGCCAATTTCTAATTTTCTTTCATCTACCATGTATGAATTTCTCTCCTTAACCCATTTCCTTAATTTTTCCTCCTTCGAGGTACAGAGAGTTAACTTTTCCTCACCTCACCTCAGCTAGAGAGTAGGGCTAGCGTGAAGCACCTTCCTTCGGTGGCAAGTAATGGGACTGCTGGTAGAAAGAATATTTCTCCCCGTCGGGGAATCGAACCCCGGTCTTCCGCGTGACAGGCGGAGATACTGTCCACTATACTAACGAGGACTTCTGTGGTGCCAATTTTGGGTTGTGAACGGGCTGATGGTCTGAACCTGAGGAAAGCCTGTCCAACTTCGGGTCGGGTCGACTACCTGACGAATGACCACGAAAAGCCTTTTGTCAGTTTCCGTAGTGTAGTGGTTATCACGTTCGCCTCACACGCGAAAGGTCCCCGGTTCGAGACCGGGCGGAAACAAGTGGTAGTTCTCTTTCTGCTGAGGATTATCTCCTTTGGTGGACATGTCCGCTTGAATGCTAAGTCCTCACGCAGGTACCGCATCTCCCTTTTCACAGGCCTTCAGGTCACCTTTTGTAGCCCAATAGCAATTACCAATGGCATTTTAGGGGACCTGGCTTATATGCAGGAAGTCCATCAAAGCTCGTGTCGAGGTCCAGAAATATTGTCTGTCGCTCTGAGCTTGCTAGGAGTATAACAATCAGACTGTGCCCAGTCCAATACTCAGGCAACCTCACAATGTTTGGAGCACTGTGTCAACCATGGTGTGGGGTTTGATGATAAGTACAGCTGAGAGGGACTAAAATATTCACTGTCACAATGCCAATTTCTAATTTTCTTTTATCTACCATGTATGAATTTCTCTCCTTGGCCCATTTCCTTAATTTTTCCTCCTTCGAGGTACAGAGAGTTAACTTTTCCTCACCTCACCTCAGCTAGAGAGTAGGGCTAGTGTGAAGCACCTTCCTTAGGTGGCAAGTAATGGGACTGCTGGTAGAAAGATACAGATACTGTCCACTATACTAACGAGGACTTCTGTGGTGCTTCTTTTGGCTTGTGAACGGGCTGATGGCCTGAACCTGAGGAAAGCATGTCCAACTTCGGGGTCCGATATATAAAATGGGGATAGGGTAGGGTAAGGTTAGGGTTAGGGTTGAGGAAAGCATGTCCAACTACAGGGTCCGACATATAAAATACAGCCGGTCCAGTAGGCAGAGTTTCGCTAACAGTGTTAAGTGGTGAAAGTTCCACAAATTTTGGGTTAAGTCCTCCCCGTGCTGCATCAGCAGTCGCCGGTGATTGAGTGCATGCGAGGAATCACTACCTCTGACTCAACTCTGTCCAAACATCACGTGTCGTGTTGATATAAAGCAAAGTGAACACATTGGTTGATGAAGGCAAAAGACTGGAACCAGCAACTTCAATCACCCCGTCCATTTCCAATAGTTATCGTCCATTTGAGCTGCAGTGTATTGCATACATCTTACCGTTCCATTCTCTTTTATCCTGAAAGTAACCATATTGTCACCTGTGCAGAATGACGTGGTGTTTGTTCCTGCTTGGTTGTTTTGTCGTTCATGGTGCATAACCATCAGCAGGTAGAAAAGTCAACTCTGAATAACCATTGTCTTTAGCTTTTATCCTGAAAGTAACCATATTGTCACCTGTGCAGAAACCTGGAACCTATCTCTCATCTGAATTTCACTGTCACAATGCAAATTTCTCATTTTCTTTTACCTACCATGTATGAATTTCTCTCCTTGGCCCATTTCCTTGATTTTTCCTCCATTCGACATCTTTCATGTCATGTCTTTATTTTTTCCCACCAAGTAGTGTCTGTATCGATACCGGTATCAACAATCACCCCTATTTACCTGTCTCTATTACAGTCTTGTATAGGTTCCAGTTTACTAGGAACCAAGTGCAACCCAAAAAATCCAACACCTCATATTCATCATCTGATTTTAATCCCACAGTGCAGAAAACATTTCACTGTCAATCCACTTTCAGACTGCACTGAATGTGAACTCAGAAGGCGCTCACTCAGAAACTCATTACCGTAAAGGGCCAACAACATGACTGACAGACAAATGACTTCAATTAAACCATTAATAAATAGCTGACTGCAGCAAATTCGGCTGCAATCACAGATTGTAGTTCAACACTTGTTCTATAGACGACGCACATTTGGTAACACTTAATCCAAGCAGTCTTATTGCACAGACTGGATCTTATCCTACGATCATCAAGGGAGAAAGCACCAGGAGTGTGCGTGTGTTTTGGTTTATGTTGAGCAGTTACGGGTGGTCCTTGTTCCATCAGGTGGGATTCAAACTAACTGTGCTGCGAGTGCCTTGGCTGACAAGCCAAACCACTGCTTGTGGTTTGGCTTGAGAAAGGACACCCAGCAGTGCACTTAAAACAGACAAGTGCGTCATCATCTCCCCAAGTGTCTGAGTGTGAATCAAAGTCAGAGCTGATGAAAGGCAGAGGTAGCAAACACTTTGATGGTGTTGTTTGAGCCATAATGATTATTTTACCTGTGATTACTATTTTTTACATTGCAATCCATTCATGGCTCTGGTAATTCATTATTGGGAGTGGTTTCACATTATTTGTACCTCTTGGCAAGTAAGAGGGTAAAAGGGTTTCTATATTTTCGTCGTTTTTCAAGCCATTATTTGCTTTTTATATTGGATTATTCTGTCATCCTTTTAATAAACAGTCAAAACTTGTATGAAGCTTGTTTGTATTTTGAACATACTTTACGTGTCAGAAAAAAGCCCACTTTTCCGTTAAATGGCACTTTTTCCGTCATAGTTGCTACAGGTGTGAGGTAGAAAACACATTCTGCTGCATATAAAGTTGTGAGTTAGTTCTGAGGTAAAACAAGAGCCTACAGCTGATACTGTTGTTTGAAATTTAGGAGTTAAACATGCATTTATCAACACATCTTTTTGTAAAACAGACTCAACTCGTGGCTCAAGTTGGGGTCTATATTGTCATTTTATGTTCAATTTATGCCCTGATGGGTGACCGTGTAGTTTCTGAGCCCATACACATGCAGTGTTACAGAATCGATATGGCTGCAAAGCTGTGATGACAGTTTTGAAAGACCTGTGGTGCATAGCGCTGGGATTGAAATATTTAAATGTATTTCTGGGATATCTAAGTACCTGACTTTAAGTGTTTCAAGTTGTAGGGTCCGTATGCCTCTGCTGTTATTCTCAACATTAAAGCTGTTGTAGTGAATTCTGCGAAGGACATGATTATAATCAATGAATATCTCGATATGTATCGTATCGTGGCCTCTGTATCATGATACCCAGAGCTACTACACACTACTGTTCTAAGTTGGGATTGTCCCAGCCGACTCATTTCCGAGTTGATTTGATGAAAATTTAAACTGGAACTACAGCCAGTTTATGGCTACAGCCCTGGTTAGTGGCAGGCTGCTGTGTTGCAGTTTAAGCACATTTGACCAACATCCAAAGCCAAAATAATAAAAATGTGTCAACTGACTTGTATTTCTGGTGCTGACAAGCGAGGGTGATTTTGCACGTCCCTAGTTCTAAGCACTGCTTTAAACCATAGCAGATCTCCAATGACTTCAGTTAAGGAAGGGAAACTTTAAAGGCTCCTGCTCTGTCACCAGTAGGTATTTAATCCACTGCCTGATAAAGAGCAGCATGAGTCGTGGACACAATTTGGAGCACATTCACAGTGACTTGTATACACACGTGTTTCTGGTTCAGCTAATCTGCTGCCTGTCTGAGCTGAATAAACAAGAGCAGAGCCTCAAGCAGTCATGGATGAATGGGCAGTCTGGATAACCCAGGTTTCACTTTTGGTGGTGAAGACTCATCATTGACTGCTGACGAATGGAACACACTACAACCAGCATGATTAATATCTTTCGAGATACAGATGCAGATAAATTACAAAGGCTTGTTGTACTCAAAGTTTAACAAGATACCAAGAACTGATTTTTAATTCTTTTAATTACCAGAAAAAAACAAAACATTCAATCTATTTACATTGTGTAATAACCTTTGCAGTGAGAGTGTTGTCATTTCTTCTGGCAGTCAGCCTTCTTTACTCAAACTGCTTATGAAAGCACAAAAGATTAAATGTGACTGTTTTTAATTTGATCAAATTGATGTCAGCCTCTGTTTACTGTCCCATAATCATATCAAAGCTATACAAAGTCAGCCTGCAATTCAACCTTAATGTTCCCATATGTAGCCTGTTCACATTTACTGTGTGCAACCCAGAATCTACACATTTTTTTTACAGTATCCACTGGAAATGAAGTGTATTTGTATCAAGGTAACCCCATGGTGTGTCTACAGAAAATGGTTTTGTGATTTCCACGACGTTAAACTTCTTCTCACTGCACACACGACTTCAGGACCATAGCTAGAAGTCTCTAAAAAGGCCACACGTCTATGGAAGATATGTATGAATCTTTTCAAAGACAGTTTGAGCGCATTTACACTACATCACATTCAACCATCCGCACTAAGGATTGTTCAGTGTCTTGCCCAAGGACACTTTGACATGTGGACTGAAGGAGCTTGGATCAAACGGCCAACCTTCCAACTGAAAGATGACCAACTCTACCATAGAGCCATCGATGGCCCCATTACAAATAAAATACATACAAATACTCATCAGCTAATGGGCACCCCAAGAATAGTTGGATTGGGTGAATAGTGTCACTGTATTTAGTGCATGGATCTTCTTTCTTCTAAAAGTAAAAGGTTTTTGAAGAAGAGGTCTTCCATGAACAAGTACCTTTGTTTTTTTTACCTGCAACTTATACAGTAACTACTGTTGTTATTGACTAATAATGCCCATTATTTTCCTGTTTTATTGATTTCATCCACCGTTTACTCGATAAACGATTATAAAAAATTGGGGGCAATGTTCAGTAGAAATCTTCCAGAGCCTAAAATCATATCTAAAAAAAGCTTTAATGTCCAACATAAGAAGAAATGATTAATTAAGAGTGAAAATAGTTGGCAATTCATTTTCTTTTAATACCCTCATTAATTAACAGACTTGTCCATGTTTTATAAAGAAGGTTTCAGAATTGAGGCGTTTATCGGCGATGGATCCAAGTATTATTTTATATCATGTTTTTATCACAGCATTGTACGGCAGCTTTCAGTAGCAGTTCCCATTTCCTTGTGCAAGCGGTCTTTGATGTAACATCCTGTGTTTCCTTGGCAACAATAAACATGAAGTGCCTGTCATGGCGACCCTGTGATTGCAGAAGCTACGACAAGACACGGACCGTTACAACTATAAAATTATGGATTTCGCGGGCCATTTTTTAATTAATTTAGAAATTAAAATTATACATATTATATCTTTAATTAGAACATATCTGACCAAACAAAGAGTAAATAAGACAAAAAATCTGACCAGATATTTGGAAACAACTCTCGTTGATGCTACCAACTCAAATCGATCAATACAAAAATGGTATTTAATTTAAATAACCTGTTAATGATTGAACACTCTTGTGTGATTTCTATAAAAAAACAGAAACATTTGTTCACATCTGAATACATGTTTGTCTCAGCGAGTTAACATCTGCTGGTGACAGCCCGATCAACCTGCTATAGTCAGACTATCCATCCCGTCTCTGCCTCTGTGGTACAAAAGACTCACTCAACTGTTCAATATGCTGATACACGATTTTTCTTTTCTGTGTTTTGGAAATCTTCCCTTCATTCTCGAAGTCTTTCTCAGGAAGAAAATATTTCACGGTCTTTGTTTTGCTTACCATTACATTAAAAATTTGGATGTCCTGAATGTGTCTCATCTTTCATCCAAGTTTTTCTCTTTTTGGATCCTAGCCGTGGCGTAACTTTTCATGAGTCTACATCTGCGAGTAATAAATTCATCTACAGTATATTTTAAAGGCGTTCAAGTGTGACAAATCATGCATGAATTTTTATGTCTCTGTTAGTGTATTGGTGTCTGTGCTCTGCATCTTTCTGTTGGTACAGCCTGACCTCTCTGTAATTCAAACTCCCCCTTCATGGCCCCCAAAACACTCATTATTGAGGCAGCCAACCCCCCCTCTGTGTTACATACATGTACACACACACACACACACACACACACACACACACACACACACACACGCAGAAAAGCATTGGGGGCAGGGTCATGGGTCACTTAGATTGAATGGACACTCATCTGCTGTGGCCAATAGAAACTGAGGTGATGTGATAAAGCGTTTGGGGCGGGACTCTTGAAGCCTCTTGAATCAAAACCTTTTTACCTTCTATTGAAAACATTTAAAGACGCAGCGCAGAGCAGCTGCAGATGGCATGAAAGACAGATCAGCTTTTAGTTTTTCATTGCTGATGTTGCATGTCATTTTCCATTTCTTAACTAGATAAAACACAGCACAAATCTTTGCATGTATGTCTGATTAAACACACAATATTAAGACTCCAGTGAGAGTTGAGCTACATTTTCCTAATGCAGATGTGGCTTTGGTACTGAAGTCAGAAATATGGAGTCATCTTTTCCATATTCAAGACTTTAGTCTTTAACAATGCATTAACCATGATATAAGTGACATAATGACCGTCCAAAGCTCCTTTCACACATGCACTGCACTCCTGAAAATTTCCCGACATTGTCACCGTGTGGTGCATGAGGGAACACAAATGGTGGGACCCGTTTACCCCGACTTCATGTGGACTTCATTCCTATCATTGACAAACAAAAAGTCGACGTGAGAAGTGAACTGATGTGCGAAAACAGCAGGTAATATTCAGGAACATTCACCTCGAGGGAGTGAGCATTTACCAACTACATCTGGAAGGTTATTTCTGCCAGCCTCAGAATACAATTTTCGTATGAAGTAGGGTTGAGATGTGTGAACACTGCAGATAATGTTCAGGGAAATGTACTGCTATAGTGGGCTGAGTGAAGAAGTGTATATCATGCAGCCTTTACAAAACCAATGGGAAGTTCATGCTTGTAGTGAGACTGCTTTAGCCTCTTTCATGCACTTCAGTATGTTCTTTTCCACTTTACTACTCTGTTACTGTGTCTGCCATCTTGCCATCTGTGACTTTTGCAGCGTTCTTTATATGTCATGTTCTGCCTCCTGAGACACTCCCACCACCACCATTCTTATAGGGAAAATGATATGTTAACAAAAGCATTGGAACTCCAGTACAAATGCATTGCCGTGACCTGCACCAAGGTCTTGAAGTAGTTAACAGTAATAGACTCATTGTGCACAAAAACAAATGGCATTATAATTTCTCCAGTTTCTGTTACTGGATCCCAGCATTAGAGTACGACCTCGGTCAGATAGACGTTGGTGGTGTGACTTGATATCAGTCTATCTCTGGGGGGCTTATGGCTGGTCTGAGCTGAGGTCAAAGGACAGGGGTTTAAACCACATGTATAAACAGGAGTACCCTCTGAACCAGAAACTAAATATACTTCTGAGGAGACCAATGCTGCATGCACCTTTGAAAATGAACTCATCAGTGCACATGTGCACATAGGCATGCATGACTACACACACACAGGCCGAAAACAGCAGCCACACACAGCGCTGAGATAAATGAGTTCTCGTATTGTCCTTCCACATCTTTAGAGAGTCTGTCAGCACAGCAGTTGGCATCCATCTGTCCCTCCTTTCTGCTGTGATCATTAGTGTGAGACTCAGTTGGACAAATGGACTCAGGCTGCTTCTTTTTGTGTTACCCGGCTGTCTGTAGATGTGGGTTTTTTTTTCACGGACCAATATTGACCCCCAGAAGTGCAATTACAAAAAGAAAAAGCAGGATTTGGACGTTAATTTTCAAACATTTTGGTGACACTAAGAATCCTGCTATGTCCTCTTGTTTCATCTTCATACGTATAATACTTAAGTTTTAATTTATCATCACAACCCTCGTTTCAAGTCAGTCACACCCATGCATAGACCTGTTTAGACTTTTAATGTTTTATCTCCACATGATATGGTACCTTATGACTTTGATTTAAAGGGTCAGTTCAGCTCTAAACCAGATTACAAAATCTGCCAACGATTTAAGAAACTGCATCTGTTTAGAGGTGCGCTTCTATCCTTTTAAGTAAACCAAGTGATTGTCATTATGTCTGTGGTGCTAACAGCATTTAAAAGTCACATTTTAATAAATTGACAGCAACATGTCTCACCAAGAACAGCTACCTTGTTACTCTGGATATTCCCCACTCCACACAGTGAGCAGTTTTGATAAGAACACCTTTTAGTAAAGAAGCTGTTGATAGTGTATTGTGTAATTATATCCATGTTAATCTAAATTATCTAAATTAATCGAAATAATGGGATATGGATTAGCTTTAGAGTCTAGGAGTGTGCTGGCCGAACAACGACATGTACAGGTGCAGAGGTCGTTGAGATTACAAGAATTTAAGGAATTTACATTTCATCAATATAATGCGTCCAGGTGAGGGACGGGAGAATCAGTATAGTATTGTGAAAACATATTGCTAATCTTTGCTGTATTGTTGTTGTTTTTTGTACAGCTTTAACTGTTTGCATTTTCCCTAGTTTTCAAGTATAAGTACTTGAAATGTTGTATACCAGTAGTGTCTTCCTAAATGTGGTCACACTTTCCTTTGTTTTCACAGTTTGTGTTTTTTCTGTCAATGTGCCAGTGCCTGTTTTCTCCCTGTCCTGACCTCCACAGGGGACAGAGACAATAGTTGGCAGAAGCTCCGCTGATGCAGGAAAGACAACGGAAAACACGATGGGGAAGACCAAACCAGGCACTGCAGCATCACAGTGTGTGTCTGCGTGAAAGTGTGTGTAGCTGTATGTGTGTATATGTGATCCTTCGGTCCCTGGCTCCCGGGTGTGGTGCTGGTGGGATAACGCAGCTTCCTGCAGACCAGATTAATGGGCTAATAATGGATATAATCCCCTCATTGTGAAAGGCCTGGCAACTACACTGGAGCAAGGTCATGACCGTTGCAGACACGTTTTTAACTGACTGCTCAGACAGCGTGCAAACGTAAGCACAAGGCGGCTAACACAGCAGCATGTTGCAACCTCAGAGTTCAAGTAGCACAAGCACTTACAAAGATGCTGATGTGTTATTCATAGAAAGCTGTTGTCTAATTCTGAGCAGTTGTTTTCATTAGGAAGAAAACTTCAATTTTGCAATGAAAGAGCAAGTGTCAGAACATCACATTTGAAATCTTTGTCATCAATATCACATCATATTAGTATCAGCGTACACACACACGCCCCTTCCCCAGAAAATAACAACACAAATAGTATTTTTAAAGCTGCAGCAACGACTGATTGGTAAAGCGATGACAATGCTAAAAAGTCAGACGGGGTTAGATGCGCGAGCTGTCAGTCGATCAGTCGAGGTTGGATGCAAGCCAACAGTCAAAATATCCAGATTATCCTCATTACTATCCAGATTATCGTGCAAACAAACACAGAGTAAGTCTGTTAAGTGAAGCAGGGCGTTGATCTCTAAATGGTATTGGATGTTTACAATGAAGAGTTTGGATAATAATTTCATTATTCACTTTTTATTTTTTCTCCAGGTTTACGTCCCCCGACTGTTTTCCTGTCTTACTTTTGCCAGTGAAGTCTTTATCTCAGCGATAAAAAAGCTGGGGGGGGGGGGCTTCCTGTGCCTCTACCAGCGAGATAGGACAGTAGACAGAGTCGAAAAATGGGGAAAGAGAGAGAGTGGGGAACGACCTGTGGTAAAGGAGCCAAACCCACGACCGTCCGCCTAGAGGACCACAGCCTCTGCATGTGGGGCGCACACACCAACCACCAGGCCACCGGCCAGAAGAAACCCTTCTTTCATAAATCTGAATTGTTTTAGTTTCCTCTTTGAACATTCAGAAGATATTAGTTTGTACTTGCCTCATCCATTGCTATTGACATCCTTTCCAAGGCTGGAAGACATTTGTTCTTAAATTATTTGCCCATTAGAGGCGAATGTTTACTATGACCTTGATTGCTAAACATTTTGTGAAGTGTTTAGCATAAACACCATTTCATTAAACGTACAACAAGGTGAAAAAAAAAAAAGACACGGCAAGACAAAGAATCCTCCCCAAAATCTGCTGTAGGTCGTACCATCCAATAAACACAAGCACACAAAAACACAATCCTCCCTTTTAAGTAAATAGAATTTGTCCGTGTGCTTTAAGGAGATAATGTCCTCTGGGCCTGAGCTGTGTGTGCTTGAATAACTGTTAGCAGTGCATCATGTCACAGTTTGTGTACTTACTGCTCGCTGACGATAAGGGACTGTAATCAGACCTGCAGAGGACGACAGAAAAAAAAAGGTGTTAGAGGGGTGATGTGTGTACGGAGCGAGGGGGAGAAAGAGGACAAGAGGACAAAAAACAGAGAGAGGAGACAGGAGTTTATGTTACAGTATGAAAAACAATCGTCGTGATTTACAGTATGACACACTGCTATTTCAAATAAAGTGCTGACATCTGGCTAAACAGCAGGAGAGGTCCAACTGGAAAGGTCACAGACGTTTCTGAGTTTTTATCTAACTGAAGGGACTAAACACAGGAGATAGTTACAAAAGAACTGTTTTCTTCTACTGGAAATACATAAATAAGTATTTATGTGCTCATGGATGATTTTAATACTTGTCTCTCTACGGTATTTCTTTTTTTGATTACTTGAACTACATTTCAAAGTATATTTCAGAGAAAAATCAGGTTATTTAAAAAACAAATGCCTCTTTGAGACAAATCTAACGACAAATTTGTCCCATTTTCATCAACCATGACAATGATCCTAACAATATATCATACTGTTTGTATGAATTGAGAACTTTTGAATAGCATATAAAGCCCGAAGGCGAATAGCTTAGCTTAGCTTAGCACCAAGACTGGAATCAGGAAACAGCCAGCCGGGCTACATCCAAAGAGATACAATACAGATACAATAACCTACAAGGCATCAGAGTCAGGCAAGATGTTCCCCTTCTCCAGAACTTAATGCTTGACACGCGTGATCAAAAACAGAAAACCAATACAGGTGAAATCCTGGCTGAGAAGACGCACGGCTTTATATAATCTGCAGTACGAGCTGGAGTTGATCTGCTCTCTCATTGGCTATTGTAGATATTCCGTTGGGTGCAGCCCGACCTGGAATCGTAAATATCAATTCATACTTAAGCTTCAAGATCGGTGAGGCTTCAACTCTATCAGGAGCACTAAAATAATCGTAATGACACCTCACAATTGAGGATTATTTGGAAAAAATGATTGGTTGTGACAATCCTTGAGTCGGGCTTGAGTAGTGCACCAACTTAATTTGCATAGGAACGCTCTACCTATACAAACACTAGCTAAGGTTTATAGAGATAATTCAATAGTTTGGAAGAGTGTAAGTGTAATTTGTGGTTAAACAATCATCCAAGAAATAACTCTAAAAGCCTCTGGGACATGTTCAAGTGAGCAAATTTCCATTTCCAAACTATTACTTTGAAACTAAGGAAACAACACTACTTTTCTCACTTCTTACACACTACACACACACACACACATACAAATTCTCTGTCAGGAAATGAACATGTCTAATCTAAAGCTCTCATCTTTGAGCTCTGACAGAAGCAGAATTAGATTTCCGCTAACTACATTATTTTGGATTAGAGAAAACATTCTGACATTTCTACTAGACAAATATCTGTGTGGGAACAAACAAGAAGGACGTATGTTCCCCACATACAACAAGACTTATTGACGAGTTAAACTGGATCCTACACATGCTATAATTCCCTGAACTGTCCGTGAAAAAACCCTTGGCTCGCGTGTCTACTATATCACCTGAGATTATTAGTCCCACAGGAGTCAGCTGACAACCAGAGAACACAGTTCCTCCTCACATACCCTCCTGTCTCTAAACTAATAAGGCCTCTGGAGCTACAGGACAGCAGGAAACAGAGGAGTGAGTCTGTTTCCTGCAGCAGGACGTTATTAATCTAACTAACAGGCATTAGCTGAGAACAGAAAGGAATGGATGGGATGATGGGAGGAAACAGAAATGAGCAGAGGAAGGTAGGAAGAGAAGATGATTGGGTACAGCAGAGGGAGAAAAATGACACAGGGAGCGAAAGGCAAGACAAATATACTGAGCAGAAGATAAATGACAGGAAGGTTCCAGCAAAAAGAGCACAGAGTGAAACTTATAGACTTGTCCCTGCATGCAGAGAGAAAAATGACAAAATGTGGAAGAAAAAAAAAACTGTCTTTCTTTATATGGTTAACGGCTCTATAGAGAAGAGTTTGAGGCAGTTGCAGGTCTGTTTTAATGGTTCCCAAAGGGTATCGTGAGTTTGGCAGGCCTCCTCCAGCCGTGCCGGTTAGCATCTCGTCTGGCGTTCCCAGTCTGGCCACGCAGCCTCGCTTCATCTCCGTCCAAAGACAATAAACAGACAGTAAAGCGAAGACAGACAGCAGCCCGGTTATGAACACAACGCCTGACTGCAGAGCGACCTGATGAGCTCTCGAGTAACTTTAAAGAGATCTTTAACATCAACAGACTCAGTTGCCTCCTTTTCGATTATGCTGGAGATGGTGGGACAGAAATATCCCACCATGTAATGGACAAACGAGCGAGAGAGGGGAAAGAGAGGAAACTAAACATAAAGTGATAAATCAAAGCAATGACTCATGAGCATTTTATATTATCCTGCCGCTTCTACAGCTAAGGTCTTGTTATGTTTGGGTCATGGTTTAAAGAGAAAAAATATTACTGATGTTAGGAGATGGAACATGAACCAACGTTTTCCATTTTCAAATCACAATAAATGTATGCCTAACCAGTGATCTTTAACATGACCTCTTTCATCATGGTGGTGGTGAAGGTGTACAGGAGGAGTTTTAAGATGATTCTTTGCTTCACCGGGAGCCAGTGGAGTTGCTATAGGATGGGGGTGAGGGGGTTTTGGTGACAATACGGGCAGCAGAGTTTTGAACCAGTTGGAGCTTATGGAGGGACTTATGAGGAAGGCAGAAGAGGAGAGAATTACAATAATCAATACGGGAGGTGACGAGGCTGTGGACAAGGATAGAGGCAGTATGGGGGATGAGGGAGGGGCGGAGACGGTTGATGTTTCGTAAGTGGAAGTATGCAGACCGGGTAATGTTATTGATATGGGATTTGAATGATAGTGAGCTGTCGAGCATGACACCCAGACTCTTAACCTGAGGGGAAGGGGAAACTGAGGAGCTGTCAATAGTGAGGAATAAACTGCCAACTTTGGATAGTATGGATTTAGTGCCGACGAGAAGGATCTCGGTTTTATCACTGTTTAATTTAAGGAAGTTTGAGGAGAACCAGGATTTTATTTCAGATAAACAAGAAGTGAGGGAGGAGGGTGGAAGTGTGGAGTTTGGTTTACTGGCGAGCTAGAGCTGGGTGTCATCTGCAAAGCAGTGGAAAAGTATATTGAATTTACGGAAAATATTGCCAAGGGGGAGAAGGTAGGTGATGAAGAGAAGGACAGAGCCCTGGGGCACACCTTTCTTTATGCCAAGAATGCATAGAGCTAGGGTAAGCAAGGTATTTCAAACACTTTTGTTATAGTTCCACCTTGAACCAATCAATATACATTTTTTCACAGCCCCCAAAAAAAATCTAATATCTTGTATCATTCAATAACTGAATGAGTCAGAGAGATGACATCAAATCAAATAGTTTTACCACCTTCACCTTCCTTATTGCCTTCAAGTGCACACTCTGCACTGACACTCATTTTGCATGACTAGTCTTCACCACAATTGGAAGACGTATGACTTTAATGAGCTAGTCGTACAAAAATAACAGAAGTTTAGTTGGATATGCTGAGTTTAACTACAATGCTGTGAGGTCCTGCGCCAACAATCTGTAGTGCAGACATTGAGGAGTAGTTGGACAATGTGTGTTCATGTACTTTGGGGGGAAAAGCTGTTCTCACATATTATGCATTGCTGAAAATGTCTCGGAAATTTCAGGTAGACTGCCCTTGAAATCCTCCTGAGTTGGTTGTTCACACATGCACCTCAAAGTGGGACACTATTCTTGTCAGATGGGAGTGAGGGGGGGGAGGGGTCTGAGGAGGTTAAAGACATGACGTAAAAAGTAGGAACAGGCGGACAGAGCAAGAGAGTCCACTATACAACGCTTTAATGATAGTTTCTGCCTTTATATCAATGCTACGTGTAGTTCCACAGAATGGAGAAGACTTTCCTGTGAACAGAAAACAGTATGAAGCAGTTTCATTAACTGAGTGGACGTGTAGTCGTTTGTTTACTTAATAGTAGAGACTCATAGTGCAGCTGTAAGCATACAGTAGGTCACTTTTTTTAAAGATTTATTTTTAGGCTTTTAATGGAGAGATAGGACAGTGGATAGAGTTGGAAATGAGGGAGAGAGAGAGGGGAACGACATGCTGGAAAAGAACCATTTTCTTATCTTTGAAGTAAAATAATGCTATAGAAGTGTGTTATTTGTGATCTTAGGATGGATGAAAGAAACGCGCCGCAGAGAGGTGAATGAGGAAAAAAAAGTGGATGTGGAAGCAGAAGAGTGGACTGAGGCAGAGGAGGAGGTGGTTCTCTGGTTATCAGCTCCATGCTTTTCCTTTCACACTCTGGACAGGGATCTTTTCTGTGTTTCCCATGACACACACACACACACACGCCCTCTCTCTCACACACACACATTATGCTGTTTGGTTCCAGTTCATGGCTAATGAAATAGCACGGTCACAGACTGCTCTGACAACAGGGCATAACTTAGAATACTTTACCATTACTTTACCACTGTTAAATGGCCTAGTATACATTATCATAAAGTTGCTATTTAACAGCCTTTTTCATGTTTGTCACATTTTACATCAGCCGAGTAAAGGGTGCCTGATAAAGATGAGTTTTTAGAATTAATCTGGCACGTTTACATCTTATATATGTCATTTTTATTGTAAGAATAATAAGCCAGGAAAGTGTCTCCTATAAGGAACTTGGAGGCTGGATGATATTGACAAAATAAATCACACAGAACCTTTTATCATTATACTGATACTGCATATTAACATAGGTAATTAATAAAATACCCAAAATAACACAGTTAAAATCTGTGAAACAAAACAAACAAAAAAAATATAGAATTAATAATGCTCTGTAGATCGAGTTCATTAAGTTCATTAACGCTTTCCTTTATTCTTATTGACTCACACAGTCATGTGCATGAACAATAAAACGGGATAGGTCAAGAGAGGGTCATATCTAAAGTGTTGCCCTCACTGTGGCTAATCAGAGTGCCATGATAAAGTTGGTACCGAAACTCATGAGACCTAAACTCTAATAAATGAAGGACCTACGTTAGGACATAGTTGTAAAAATATGTCACACACATACACACACACACGCACAACTACTACTACATAGTACAACACCAAGCAGTGACATACCACAGGTGAAACTGTAGTTCATCTCTGTCTAATGGCTGAAAACAGAGGGAACAATACAGTCGTCACATAAATCTGTTGTCAAACTTTTGCATCAGGCTCCTCATGTACAGCATGTGTGTAGCTGAACTCTCATTAGGATAAGTGATTAAGATTAACTTTCCACTGGAGAATTAGGATCACACCTCCTCCATATGTCCCCAAAAGACATGACATCAAATGCTTAATCAGGCATGCAATCCAAGAATGTTTGCATGAATGAGCAGCCTAAAAATATTATAGTCTGTATATCATGACAAAAGTTAGTAAACCTAATGGTTGATTGACCGGTGTGCTTTAACTAAATAGAAAAAAAAATCAAAACGGAGGGGCCACTTTTTGTACAATATAAATTATCCTACATGGAGCTCTGTTGTATTCAAGGGACCAAACTCCATCTAACAAAATGTCTATTTCATGATATCTTCCTTGTTAGACTATATACAACTGTTCCAGCATAATTTTTCTCCATTAACCCATATTTGCTTTAATTCGGCACATGGTTTAGGATTATTTTGTGTGTCTGATATGTCCTTACACACGCAAGAAAAAACATCAAAGGGTCAAAAGTGTTTTTTGTTTTTTTTGTTTTTTTTAATTCGCTTACATCTACCGCTAATGCACCATGAAGCACACATAATCAACGACAATGGCAATATTGTTCTTAACAAAAAGGTCTAAAAGTTCCCAAACACTCTTGAGTACACGTTTTAAAATCAGTCACATCTTCAGTGTGACTTCTTGCTTCACTCACCCTCCGGTCTCGGCTCCTGAATCCACACAGTCATCTTCTGCTGAGGTTTTCTCCATCTCAGGGTTTCAGCTGGACGGCAGTTGGCTTCATCGTTTCAAAGTCCTGAGTTCACGAAAAAGAGAAGAAAAAAAACAGGACTATCCAAATCACAATACGGTTGAAAAAGAGAGTAATTTTAACGAGTGGACAGCTTACTAAAGCGCGGGTTTGCACCTCCTGACCTGCAAACACGGAGTCTGATTGACTATAATTCGAGCAACAGGCTGCTGACTGCCTGTTTTTCCTGCGTCAGCCCAATGCTATGAGTCTGCAGAGCCGGAGGCTGCAGTGACGACACTGCCCCCTACTGGACGACTTTGAAACAGCAACTAAAGCAGTGTTGAACCTGAACCCATGTGTTGAACCAGTCTACGGGATGAGCCCTGAACCCCAATATTTGGTCTATTGTTGAACCGTAGACTTGATGTTTTTGTCACACATTTTATATTTAGTCAGTTTGTTAGTTTGTTAGTTAGTTAGGATAATTATAGGCTAATTTACGGTGACCCTGAAGTCCCACCTTAACTGCCTCTGCTTTATCTGGTCTCATGCACTACATCACTTTATTCTATCCTTTCTATTTCAGTATTCATACAGCTCTGGTTACTTTATTCCTGTTGTTTCTTATCCATCATTGCACTACGGTCACTTTATTTACCTTTACAGTTATATTGTATATATTAATTCTGTTGTTCCATTATTCACCATGCACCTTATAACTTATCATTTAGTATTTCATACTTGCACATAGCTCTGTATATATATATATTTATTTCTCGTTTACTGCACACAGTTCTGTTTACATCTGGTCACTACTGCACATAGTTATGGTTACATCTGATCACTGTCCACTTATAGCTACTCCTTTATATTTTGTATTTTTAAGTCAAGTTTAAGCTTTAAGTTGTATTTAAATTGACACTTTATATTTAGGTTAAAATGTTTCGTACTTGCACTGTTGTTAATTTACTGCTCTGTGTGCCTTTGAATTGACCCCCGGGGACAAATAAAAGTTTTTTGAAATGAATTGAATTGAATTGAAAAAAGTAAAAATTAACAATATATAACAATATAATTATCTGGGCTCCCTACTAAGTATACCCACATTTGAATTATAACATGTTTTAAGGTCTATAAAACTATAATTGCCCCCTTCTTACAAGAGTTTTAAAGGCTCTGTACAAAAAATACTAATACTGACAACAGTTTAAAGTTTTATTACACCAAAATAACAACTCAAACTGTTTTAAAGGTCTAGTGCTACAAATAACTCCTTCAAATAACCTAACAATAATTCTAGCAACAGTTTTAGGTTTATTACATTTAAATTAAAAAAAAACTAACAGGAGTTTGAACGATTTACATATAAAAAAATACCAATTCTAAGAGATTTAAAGGTTTATTTCACCCCTATAGCACATTTTACAACAGATTAAATGCCAAAATGCCACTTCTAAAAGTTTAAAGGTCTATTAAACAAAATACTCCTTTCTAATACGTTTTAAAGGGTTTATTACACACAAATACAGCAATTCTAACAAAAGCTTAAGGATTTATTTCACCCATACATTGTTTGTATCATTATAGCATTTTCTTAGAGCAAAATCAAGAGATGTAACTTTAGAATTATTCACACAGAGAGAAATCACAAAGCCTCCATCCATAGGTTTAAAGCAGGCTTAGAATCCTCCCAACAATGCTGTCCCCGCCCCGTTGAGATGTAAGGTTGATGTAGTACCAGGTGCCTACATACAGTCTATGCTAAAGACAGACCAACTCAACAACAACCTTCATTCAATTCAAAAGGGGATTTATTGGCATTAAAGATATGTTTTCATCAGCGAAGTAAGTGAGAAATAAAAAACACAAAGTATACAATGACAGAAGACAAATATGAAAAGGCTTCTAAACACTAACTCTAGAAATAGGTAGTGTTAAACTTAGAAATAGAAATAAATATGGTAAATTTGCTATTAAAATTTTACTTTATTATATTTTTTGTTGTTGTAATGGCAGAAGTACCTTTCAAATGTGAACGCACTTTATCTGGCTTGAGACAATCTTTTTATAAGAGAAGAAGATAGAAATGTACGTATAGTACTAATATACAATATAATAAGTTGAAGATATACGTACAAAATTGTGAATAATTTATTAACAATAAAAAATACATTTAAAAAAACAATATAAAACAACAAAGCAAAACAGTTACATTTAGTTTACATTCAATCTGAATTGTTTTAATGTTTAATCTTTCTTAAAAGTAAAAAAATGGGATTTTGACCCGGTAAATTTAATGAATGTAACACTTTGCTTCGGGATATAATGAAAATTATAATAAAATATTAAATTGAAAATTGCAGCTAAAAAGTTACAATCTAAAAATTACAAATATTGTGCAAAAATAAATAAAAATAAATGTAGAAATATCTTGCCACATATCTTCAGCAGAGAAATGGAATCGACACAACGTTTACACGATGACATCATCACACAGCGCCACCCAAAGGACGGAGAGGCGGAGGAGACGTGCACGTTGGTGTTTTTATGTATTAGCAAGCAGGACGATTCATTGTTGATTTAATCCGGAGCGTTTTGAGCTTGTATCCGACATGTCAGTCACCGAGATGTTCAGTTATATTCAGGGCTTCCTGAGCGCCGACCAGGACGTCCGAGAGGTATGAATGAACACCTGCCTCCCCGTTAGCTCTCAGGGAGTGTTAGCTAGCAGCTAAGGAGAATCTTTACAACACAATTCATGTTTTCACGTTGCTTCAAGACTGTAATGAAGTCCGGTTTGTTGAGCCGTAGAGCCTAAAATGACTGATAAGGATAGATGATGTTTGCTCATGTTTATAAGATTGCACAAAAAGGGTTTTCACTTTTCTTAAAATATAAATGATGACATGCTGCTCGCCTTCATTTGAACCATGCGCCATGACGCTTCACCTGTTGTTCTTTAATATGTGTAATACCTGTGGTGTAGTGCAGGTATTCAGTTTCCACATACCCACTTCTAAATCCCCTCTGATTCACACCATTGATTAATTGACAATATCAGTTGTATTCTGCAATTCCCCCCCAAGAATTGGTGAAGGGATCAATCAATCAGTCAATCAATCAATCAGTCAATCAGTTTTTATTTGTATATGTCAACTCATAACAAGTGTTATCTCGAGACACTTTACAAAAAGCAGGTAAAAGACCTTACTTATTGCTATATTACAAAGATCCGGCCTATCCATCATGAGCACTTTAGCAAAGCAGCAAAAGTTACAGTGGTAAGAAAAAACTTGGAAGGGGATAGAGGGAGAGATGGGATAAGATGCAGGAAGAGGGATAGGGAGCAAGGGGGTGAGGGTGGGGGGGGGTACTCTGTCTATAATTGGGTAATACACACTGACTAAATATGCAAGAGTAGTCTTTAATGTCACAGAGGCCGTTTACCTTCTGATGGACGGGCCAACATTTTTGGAAAAATCTAAGATTACAGCCACTTCTTTAGGCTCCACTACGTGACTGGGTAATACCAAACTTTATTTCTTACAGCAAATAATAAATAATAATATTTCGTTCATCATGTCATAACACGAGGACAATTAAATATTCCCTCATACACGTTTTTTTTTATCATGCCATCTACAAATAAATTATTTATGAAAATTCTTCATTTTTCTCCACCAACATTTATATTTACCTCGTTTGTATTTCAAAGTGTTTATGATCTTTTGGGGTTTTAATTTGGATTGCACAGATTCTGTTCAGTTGACATGTCAGAGGAGTTTGGTAAGTGGCTATCTGTCTGGGGGGGGGGGGAATAAATCGAAATAAAACGTATATCAAACATAGTCAAAATGCCACTGATGCACCATGGGGAAGTTGTGTAGCAGGCGGAAGAAGTCCATTGTCCATTCAAAAGTTCTGCGTTTCCGATGGTTTATTTTGCAGAAAGCAAGCATGCAAAAAAAAGTAACAATAAAAATCATGGCTTCCGCTGCCTCTCTTGCCCAGGTAAAAGAAAATGAAAAAACATAGGCCCACCCAGGTGCATGCTGGTCCTCTACCTGCCTTCTTGCCTATTAAACCTCAGGTGCCCACAATGTTACCCAAATGTCAAACAAATCAAAATACTTAATTATGCAAAACTAAATAAACCAAATGCACAACTACAAAAAGAAAATATGATCAAAAATATATTTTAAATAAAGAAAACATCTAGAATAACTAAACAAATAATTCTAGTTAATAATAGTAAACAGCTCCTACAGGTATGATTATCTATTGATTGAAAAGCTGGTTTATTGTATTAACACAACTCTTCTTTTGAGATTATTGTTGGCCCTTTACCTTCTGACAGCTGAATAGAGACAGGAAATGTTGGGAAGAAAAAGTGAAAATAATATGCGCTAAATAATCTCAGGTTGGAGTTGAACCCACAGCCAACGCATCAAGGATTTGACCACCATATACAGTATGGGACACCTGCTCTATCTGTCTATAAAAAAACACTTCATTAGACTTATATTGAGTTGACCTTTTATCTAGGATATCCGGAAAGTGGTCCAGACATTGGAGCAGACTGCCCGAGAAATACTAACAGTACTCCAAAGTGTCCACCAGCCATCTGGATTCAAAGAAAGTAAGTAGCACTTGACTTTTCCTGAATTATTTGAGCTTTTTAATCTTTTCAAAACATTGCATTTTTTTCTCTCTCATTAGTTCCCAGTAAATGTGCGAAGGTGCGGGAGCTGTTCTGCACCGTCAGGACACAAATTGCAGACCTCAAAACAAAATTTCCTATGGAGCAGTACTACAGGTAGGAGCCACTTCTATATATATACTGTATATATATATTTTTGCCAGTTAAATGTTTAAATTTGAGTATGTTCCAAACTTCTCATTAGCTGGAAAAAAAATAAACTATGACAATATGGGAAACAGAAATTTTTCTTGTCTATCTATTTATCTTGTTTGTCTTTATGTAGATACTCTGAACTTTGTGGAAATCAGAGTTTTCACTGAGTGGACTATCTTGGTGAAACGTGTTAAATCCCTCTTTCTCTGATCTATTTGATCCTTTTTATCTTTAGGTTCCATGAACACTGGCGGTTTGTCCTGCAGCGCCTGGCTTTCTTAGCAGCCTTTGTTGTCTACCTGGAGAGTGAAGCGCTTGTGACTCGGGAGGAAGTGGCTCAGATACTTGGCAGTAGGTATCACTTTGTGAGTTTGTTTTCAGCTGAGGGAAAGTTGCTTTAATCTTCTAATCTTTCTTTCTCTGCTCTCTTTGCCTTACAGTCGAGGTGGTGCGAGAGAAAGGCTTTCACCTGGATGTAGAGGACTACCTGGCAGGTGTGCTGATCATGGCTAGTGAACTGGTGAGTGTGTTGTTTATTGATATGGCAACAGGAAACTGTACAGGCGAGTTGTGTTTTAACTCATGCCGCTGTTTCTTCCTGAAGTCACGGCTAGCAGTAAACAGCGTCACAGCAGGAGATTACACCCGGCCGCTCCGCATCTCCAACTTCATCAACGAGCTTGACTCGGGGTTCCGCCTGCTGAACCTGAAGAATGACCCGCTGCGGAAACGCTACGACGGCCTCAAGTATGACGTGAAGAAAATCGAGGAGGTGGTGTACGACCTATCCATCCGCGGGCTTGCAAAAGAGCAGGAGTCCGCCGTGGAAAAATAGAGGTCAGAGGTGGACCGGCTGTGGGAGACGGAGGAGGATGCTGTAGCCGCCCCCAGGCTGGGACCTCTCCACGGCTGCTGCCCCTTAACCTACCTGGAAGCCAAATCCCAGGGATGCACCTGAGGCCCCAGCAGCCGAGGACAGACTGTGTGACTGTGTGAGTGTGTGTTTGTGCGATGGCAAGCATGAGAAAGGGCTTTAAATGGACGACAGTCTGTCAGAAGGCTGGCACAGACGGTGACCAAGTTTGGCACCATTCGTTCGGAGGCTTAAGATCGAAGGCTCAGTTTGTTGCCGGTTGCCGTTGTTTCTATTTCTGTATTCCTGTGTTATTCTTTCACTGAGTTGATTATGCAACTGTCACATCAAATTTGCAAATGTCAACTTTTTCTTACATTTTATTGATGTTTAAATCATTCAAGAAGGCAGGTGGAGACACCTCAATTGTGAGTGTTCCCACCATGCCGAGCTTATATTTTGTGGGTATTTGTTTTGCAAAAACAAAGTTGTAATGTGTTGAGTTGATGCCTGGTAGTATTTCTTTAGACTCTGATTGCTGAAAAGTTTATGCATCCAAACAGAGATCCAGGAGCCTCATTTATAGAAGAGATATCTGATGCATCGATTTCATATTCGAATCTCAAACCCAAAAGACAATAACAACCAGTTGAACAACACTGATACCAGATTTTGATAGTTTCTGACTTTAATTAGAAGCCTTAGTTTTGAGTTGGATCAAGCGCACCTTACTCTTATTTACTTTTTTATAAATGAGGCTCCAGTAGAGGCACAGCCAAAGAAATGACCAAGATGCACTGAGCATAATTGAAAGCTACTCTGTGATTCGTTAGATTCCTTCTTTTGTAATTTTTTTTTTTTTTTGTCCAACATCAACGAGCCTTTGCTGAAAGGTGCCAATGAATATGTCTGTTAAGCCATAGTATTGCTTTGGTCACGTGATGAAGCTTTTCTCTGGAAGTCTACAAGCAAATGCAAAACAGGCCGAATGTCATATTATGTCCTGCATGCGTTGTGCTCTCAGATTTTTCTCGTTTACTTCTTTTTTTCCCTTTTGTAAACATTGCATTCTAGTGTTTAGTTCCATGCTGTAGTAAAGTTGAAATGTATTTTCTAGAAATAATTCATAATCCATCTCTGCCATTAGTGCTTTTGTTTCCTGGAGTGATACTGATGAGTGCATTCCACTTATACTGTGTGATGGATCAGTTGTCCTAAAATGTTTCATTTTGCTGTAAATATATTTTTACGTTCTGCATTTCTGGCGTCGTAACACTTTGTACTTTTGGCATATTGCACAAATAAGGAGGGGCGCCGGTACCCTAGAGCAGGGTATAAAGTGTGCCACCTTCATGGACAAGGGGGGGGGTCCCCAGTCTCTAGTGCCTATTTTTGGGGTTCATGGGTGCTAGAGACTGGGGACCCCCTCTGTCCATGGAGGTGGTTTAAACCGTTGCGCACACCCGGGCACACTTAAAGGCCTTTCCAAACACGGGGATTGGAACAACACAAAAGAACACAACAGCCTGAACACATTATTTATTGTAAGAAATGCTAGAAGAAGAACACAAGTCATCTCTTGAACTACTTATTTTGTATAATAAGGGTTAAAATATGCAAATTCAAGTCGCTTTTAATTTTTGGAAGAATTCTCGCTACCCCCTTTTCAGTGTCCTGCGACCCCCACTTAGGGAACCACCGCCCTAGAGGTTAGTGTGCACGCCCCAGGTACGGAGGCTGTGTTCCCCTAAGCAGGAGGCCCGGGTTCGAATTCAACCTGTGGCTCCTTTTTCCGCAGGTCAGCACTCCCCTTCCCAATCTCTCTATCCACTGTTCTGTCTCAAAATAAAGGCAAAAACAAAAGAACAAATAAGCAATGCTAAGTTTCACATTTTTTAATATAATTCACAATATATTACATTGGGGAAATAATACATCAGGTGTTTCAAAATGAAAATGAGGAAATCAGAAAAGAATCCGTATTAAACTCGGTAGGCTTTGTATTTTTTAATATTTTAAATCTGAAACGGCTTTTTTCGACAGCAAAGGACGAGTACTGGTGTGGAGCTAGTATCCCTGCTGCCCTCCCAAACACAGTGATCCACTACCTTTTTCTAGTGCTACTTCAAAGCAAATATAAAACAGCATCAGTCTTAAACAGTAGTTTTGGTTTGATGACAGTATTTTCTTTTCTTTTTTTTTAAACCTGCTTGAATCGGCTTCAATCAGCATGGTTTCTTCTCATTGAAAGAATTGTGAATAAACAAGACTGTGTAACATAGTTATACTTCAGAGCGTTCTATTACTGGATCATAATAAAGTGCATTAAACAAAATAAAGCCTTTATAAATAAAATTAAAAAAAACACTTAAATATGCGTGAGGATCAGCAGCCAGAGACTGTCAAGAGGAATAATTATATTGCCTGTAGAATGATCTCAATCAGGTGCCAGCAGAGGGCAGACTTTTCAGTATCTCAGATAAATGCTACTGTGACAGTCTGCAAATAAGTCAGTACCTTCAAACGTAACAGTAATCAAGTACCAAGGCACAACAGCTCACCGCTAGACCACATAATAACACACAGTTCAAACCAGGTCTGGACAAGATGGTAGGGAAGTGTTTGTGAAGAGAGGATCTCGAGTAACTAGAGTTTGTCAACCTGTTAACACCAAAGTTACCAGGACACAAGTTTCATATTTATGTATCACACATTTCTGCCTTGTGCTTTATGGGTAAAAGGTGAGGATCTGTAGTATTAGAGACATGTTTGTGTTCTTACATTGCTGTGAAGATTTGTCAAAAGGTTAGTTGACTGACAAAATGTCAACAGATGTGATATTGTTTGATTATGATTTCCTAACTCCCTCCAATTTTCCAAAAGTTGTTTTCCCTTTTTGTCTGTTACTTCAGATTTCATAACTGGGATTTAGTCTAGAGGGGAAAAAACTAAACGAAAAGGCTCTCCTTAAAGCTGAGAATTAGAGCAACCATTTTCAATTTTTCCAGACAGTTTACCCACCAAATGATGAGTAAGATCAATTTATACTGCAAAAGTGTGACTCCACACAAGGTCCTTCTGGTTAACACTATAACGTACACAGGGTAATCTGTTATGTTAAACTTAACCTGTTAATCATTATTTTAACGCAAAAAGATTAAGAAGACTTTTCACAGACTGCTGTTATTTCATTCCCATGATTGACCAAAACAGAAACTTCCTTTGTATTCTAAGCCATCCTTCAAACAGGACTGTATTTGAGACTTAAGACGCAGTAAATCTGCCACAATGAATTTGAGTTACACAGCAGGACAAACCTGAATGCCAAAAGACAATGCTTGGAAATAAAATGCATAAACAGTAGCTACTTATTTTGAAACGGGCAGAGGTTATTGCTGTTTCGTGATTTCTCGTTTATAAATTTAAAACACAGTGTTCAACCTGTCAAAAAAAGGCTCTGCTCAACTGCATCCCTGGCAGTGAAAGTTGCTCTACCGCCGACATACAGAAGAGGGCGACACACAAACAGGAGAGGGCAGTGACAACAAACAGAAACCACTGAGCAAAGCTCTTAACCACATCTTCGACTTTTCATACCACAAAACAAATGTTCACCCCCAATTGTATTATGCCTTGTATATAAAAAAAAAGAACGTTACAATTTTTCTTTTTAGCAGTCAGTCATGTTCAGTCATGCTTTTCATCAGACACACAGCTCTCTTTCTCCAGGAGCAAACAGTCTTTACAATCAAGGCTGACAAGCACAGCCCAGGATTTTTGGTTGTCCAAGAATTTTCCTCAGTGTTAATGACTTCAATCTTCGTATTTCATTTTGCGAGAGCATGGCACACTCATAGATTTGAAAGAAAAAGAAGTGCTGTCTCATCCTCTGATCCATAGACTGCATATAAGAAGTGGACGTAGCCTCTTGTCTTAGAAGTGAAGCCAAGGACAAAGTGCTTTAAGACTGCATTCTCTGTAATTGCCAGTGGCGGGGGGGGGGGACTCCTTTGGTTGGTTGCAAAGAGAAGTACATTTGCATGAAACCAGATTGACAACTAACTAAGAATATACCAATAAAGCACAGTATGCTTTGGGGTGTGGCTACCTGTGATTGTCAAGCCAATACCATGGAAACCAGACAACCAAGTGTCTCAACCCCCATTATCTCAATTCTGGAAAAACCAAGATGGCAGTGGCCCAAATGCAGATTATTGGCTTCAAAAGTGCGGTTAACAGACTCGTGGTTGATGTCACAGTGGCTATGTCCACTTCTTCTGTACAGTATACGACCCCTATGAAACTTTGGGAATGATTTTTGTCCTCTGAAATCTAATGAGTCATAACAGTGGTTTCACTGGGAAATGCTTCTCGTTGTCAGTTCGTTTTTGCAGTAGAAGGATTCAGGTTATTTACAGTGTGACAAAGGCGGAGGGGGGTTGGTTAGTCTCAGGAGCGGGCCTGGTTCGTGTTGATCATGATGTTGGGCAAAGCATTGCGCCTTTTCCTCCAGGTGCCCAAGTCTCGAGCGTATCTCTTGATTTGATGGAACCACTGCTGGGTGCGAGATTTGTCCGAGGCACGGAAAACGAAAGACTCCTTTCGAATGTCGAGCACCTCGAATGTGTCCTCACTGTCCGGATCCGTGGACACTATGCAGTTTCCCAAACGTATGGGCTCTCTCAACACGGTGAACTTCCCGCTGCTCTTGTCTTTGATTAGAACCAGAACACCATCTCGTATGCTTTCTCCACCTACGTCCACTTGATCCCCCCTCGCCACAGGGTCAGTGCCCTGTACAGGGGTTTCCCCGGCCCGCTGTGTCCTCACCATCAGCAGACTCTGGACGTTCTGGAACTTTAAGGCCTTGCTTCCCTTCTTCACCCAGTGACCATCTGCTGGCTGGGACAGCTGGAGGGGTCCCTCCATGACAAATCTAGTGTTTTCTCTCGCCCAGCCCACCGTCTTCATCGACACCTCTCGCATCTCTATGTTAATGACCTCCCGGTTTTTACGGCTGTCGCGGCGGAATGAGCGCAGGGACCAGGTGACACCGTTGCCCTCCTGCTTCGTCTTCATGTTGATGTGCTCCAGGTGGGATTCAACCCGACTCTTGGCCTCCCGTAGACGCGAGTAGTCGGGATGACATTCAGAAGTGACCTTAATGATGCGACTCAGCAGAAGCGGGTATTTGGTCACACGCTGGAGAGGCGCCATTAGGAAGGAGCGCAAGTTCATACGCCGCAAAGCCGTGTTGTCATTCTGGGAAACGTCCAGGAAAATCCTGTAGGAACAAACACAAATAAATAGGCTGAATAAAAAAAATCACAGGCATGTCGCCAGCACAACTCTTCAAAATTGATTCATGGGAATCAGAGGACAGCCTGACTCATGGGTTTGCTACGGCTCCGTCTAAAAATATGAATCATTGCAGCTCTACTCTTAAAATAGATCTTCTTTTGAATAAGTAATAGCCCACTGTCTTGTACATTTAGAGTTATACTCAACAGCCTTGGCAAGAACAGCTCCCAGAGTAAATTCTCTGTCACACAAGCAAAGAGAAACAAGAGTCCTTGTGACTTTGTGCGTACCTGAGCAGCTCTTTCTCCTTCTCCAGCGTGTTGAGCATGTTGACAGAGGTGGACTGCTGCAGACAGTAGGTCTGGAAGGCGGGCAGCATGTTGACGAACTCCAGGAAGATCTCTCCTATGTATACTGTCAGCAGATCTTCATCTCCCTGAGGTCAAATACAGGAGAGAGAATGATCAATGTTCAACTCCTTTATGTCTTGCATTGGGAAACATTTCTTTTTAAAATAGCCATTGTTCATTATTGTGCATGATTGATCTGCCAATAGTCTTTATTCGGCCCATATACTTTACTGGGCAGATCAGAGGAATCATTGGAGGTTGACATAATGGCCCAGCCCTAAGAGTTTTGAATCAATTCTACTACAATGCTATGATTCATTAAGCGACGTACATCAGAGAGTAAGTACAACACAAGCAAGGGTCTAAAAATGGTAAATGAACTTAAGCTTGTATAGCGCTTTTCTAGTATTCTGACTACTCAAAGCATTTTTACACCACATGTCACACCTACACATTCACACCCATTCACACAGTGATGGCAGTAGTTGCTATGTAGTGAAACCATCAGAAATAACTAATACCATTCATATGCCACCAATGAAGCAGCGGGAGCAATTCAGGGTCAAGTGTCTTGCAAAAGGACACATCAGACATGTTGCTGCAGGAGCTGGGTATTGAACCATCAACCTTCTTGTTGAGAGATGACCAACTCTACCAGCTGAGCCACAGCTTCAGTAAGTGCAAACAACAGCTTTAAGTCCAATCAGACACTGAAAGGCATTGCACCGAGGCAAAAAGAATAACATCGACCGCTGCTCTTCAGAGTTCTAATCAGCATCAAAACCATCCTTAAAATCACCATTATCAAACAAAACACGTCATCATTAATATCATTAAACGTTCATGAAAGAGCTGGGTCTTTAGCTTTTTCTTAAAGGTGCAAAGGGAGTTTGCAAGTCTGTTCCACCACCGGGGGGCAACAGTGGAGAAGAGTCTAGTTAGGGACTTAGGACCCTTTGAATCACTGGCTGAGGGTTATAAAGTTATAGAGCATATCTCAAATGTCAGGTTACAAGTGAAGAAGAAGGTATGACTAAGAAATTTAGAGACAAAAATATTTATGTAAGAAGTCTTTTTCTGAAGTCAGTGTCAAGACAGCAGCATAAATGTTTCCGACAGAGAACAAAGACAAACAGTAAAGAAATATTACATCATTTCAGAAGCTTTAGGCAGAGAAACATGTACATACAGCAGTCGATTGATCCTTTATCCTGGTTTAAAATCTTTCTTTAAGGTGACTCTGCAACTCAGACCAAGATGGTGAAGCAAACACTAAAAATACTTTCACCAATGACAGAGCAAGTTTGTGGAAAGACGTGCATGACGAATCCTTGAGATTGAAGGCTACAGCTGCTGAGAGATTAAGAAATTAACAGATAACTTAGATAAGAAGGCACTTTATGTCGCCTTCGATTTCACACACCTGATGGTGTTGCTTTGGCCAGCATTACAAATAGGAGCACTTTGCGGTATGATCATTTTGACTGAAACTCAGACTTGCCTTTCCTATCAAACCACCTTAAATCTTTTTACAGTAATCAGTTGAATATTGAAATAATATTTTGATGGTCGAGCCTTTCCTAACAAAACTCCATGTGTAAACTTGAGTCCTGTTTTACTGATATTTGAAAACTAGGCAAAAAAACTCATCTTTTCTCTTTGTTTTTATGCATGCTGATTTCACCATTTGGTATTTGACAACCAGAGACTTAAAGTGTATTGGTGTGTTTACAAGATTGACAGGGATTCTGTATTTTTATGTGCAAACTAATTAGGCTACATGGATATGTCTAGACAAACACTCGGATAATATTGCATCATGAATGAATGATAGCAGTTGAAATAATTTTGTATTTAGACCATAAGACTTTCTTGACTTATCGTGGACTAAATTGAAAATATTTGCATTGCACTACAGGCACTTTAAAGAAACCTTACCATTCAACGTCTTTATAAATGTGACCTTAAAGGTCACTGCTGTAATATCAGTTAGTCCTCAAAACATCTAGGTAGAACTGTCTTTGGGCACTGCACTTGAACCTGGTTGTATGCATCATTAAGGCTGAGTCCTCTGTCTCGCTGCTTTTCCTGTTTCTCCAACTTTCTGCATCAAATAATGTGTGTGTGAGGGGATTGTGTGTTACCTGGTCAAAGGCCTGGTCAATGCTGTCCTGCAGGTGTTCAGTGAAGCGGTCATTGACGTCGATGAGCTCTTGAACGTTACCAAACACCACAGTGAGCTGCTCGGCCGTCAGCAGCCCGGCGCTCTGCATGGGGCAGTAAAACTCCTCCTTGATGATCCGCAGGTCCTCGCCGTAGCTGGATTCTGTGTTCAGAAACTCCAGGATGGCCTCCTTTCGCTCCGTCCGCAGTTTAGAGCAGCGTTCGCACATGCGCTCTCCTCGCTCTTTGGATACCCCGTCCCTCAGTCCGCAGTCTGGACAGGGTCTCTGCGCCTCCCAGGCCCTGAGGGAGGCAGAGGGTCTCTTCCAGGTGCGGGACAGACCTGGGCCGATGCCACTGTCCACCCGTTCCACATCGGCCCCCCTTGTTCTGCGGTGACGGCGAGGCTCGCTGTCCTCCTCCTCCCGCTCATCACTGAGGCCAACCACTCCGCTGTCGGCGCTCAGGCTGCTGATGGTGCTCCAGCGATGCTGCCCGGACCGAGTCACACCCAGACCCGCCTGGCGCTCCTCTCCAGGGGGCTCAGAGCGGCCACGGATAGCCGCTGGAGCTGAGGAGAGGGGGGTGAAGGAGGTCAGGTTCATTAGTGCCCATGATGTTTATGGATTTACTCTCCACAGGCCTTGTTATTCACACTGCAAGGCAGGATACACACACACACAAATACACACACACACAAATACACACAAACAGCCGTAATACCAGGCTCCCGAGCTAACGCCCGTTTAATCTGGACTAATGATTACTGGTCATGTCAAAATGAAGAAACTATTATAGATATCATCCCTCTCCAATAATTAGATCCTTAACCCTAAACCCGAGGTCACGTTCATGTCAATACTATACTGCATGTGTGTGTGTGTGTGTGTGTGTGTGTGTGTGTGTGTGTGACTGCATTTGTTTGCCAAGCTGTAAATAATAAAAACATTGACATGTTTCATTCAAACCTGTTTCACTGGGAAAATCCTACATTATTTTTTTATTCATATGAAAACCTCTTTATATCGATGATGTTTTTTTGACACAGAGTAAAAAACTGTTTTCTGTCACTTTCACTTTTATCCACTGGAAACAGCAACAAGGTCAACATTAGCATATGTCATATTGAGTGACATTCTGTGGCCAGTGTCCAGCGTCAAAGAGCTTCTGTTGACAGGGAGGACCACAGTATTAGCAGGGGATCTCTGTGTGTGTGTGTGTGTGTGTGTGTGTGTGTGTGTTTGGTGGGTGAGGCAAAAAATGGATCTAAAGGCAAAAGGATTCGGACACAGGCATGAAAAGAAGAGATGTGAATCCATGACAACTGCAGTTCTGAATGACCTTTTCAAATAGGAATGACTCTAAAATGTTGAGGCTAGTTGGAAGTCTTACTCAAATTCAGGAGGATTCACCTTCCCCCGATGAGGTGAGGGAGGTGTAATGAGGACGTGCAGTTCTGTAATTACATTAACTAGAATTATATTTAGGAACAGAGTGGGCTGCATGGAGTTCTGCACAGGAAGGAAACATCGAATCCCAGCTGTTTGTACAAAGCAGTGGTCAAAGCTTGTTTCGCATGAATGCATGTGTGTTCTTGGCTTGTTTGAAATATCTAGTTTAGAAGTCCCAGGCTTCATTTTGGATACAAATCCTGATTATGTCATAGTGATGTCATCAAGGTTATCTCAACGTGGCTTTTGGTGATGTTTTTTTCAAGTTTTTTTGAAGTAAAATCTGTTTTGACCTGGAGGAGTGCAGAGTGAAGGCTCGTGGTTGTTTGCTCAGGAAGCTGCAGAGGCAAAAAAGATAATAAGGAGTTGGATTATTGGAAATGTAGGACTGAGTGTTCTTGGGAGCTCCGTCTGAAATAGAGACTTTTTGGGTAAAAGTATCGTTCTGTATTGCCTCAGTCACTTTAGTTTGTATCATTTATTTATGAAATAGAATTCATTTATTTTTATTATTCATCCTCTAAAATAGAATTCTATGCTGTTCTGGACTTTTTTAAACACCACTCTTGTGTTATGAGGTGTAGCAAAGACAACTCATAATTTGAACTAGAGGTCACACTCAAGGGCAAATATTTCAGGCCATACTCATTTCTTGTCTATCATTGTGAAACTGGTATTCACTCCATCAGACCAACAAAAATGATGTTTTACATGTGCAGGATTATTTTCTAATCGTCGGTTTCTTCATTCTTTTCTTGTTCCTATTTGACAAAAGAATTCAATATTCCTGAGTTCCTTGCTTAGATGCAACCACACTTTGACACATTTCAAGCAACATTTGACTGCTTTACACGATGAGGTAATACTAACAGTTACAGTGAACATGACTCAATTTAATTTTTAAGTCATCCTTATGTCTCATCAGGATTGAAGCTTCTTTACCCATCGGCATGATTGTCAACAGATTTAGATAACTATTTTAATCTAGATGCAGATTAAAGATTCAGAACATTTTCTATCTTGAATTTACAAATTACAAGGAGCTGGAGCTTTGTATACCTTTATATAACTATGCACTTAATGCATTTTAGTAAAAACATGTTGTTGTTTTTTAAAGATTTATTTTTGGGCTTTTGTGCCTTTAATGCAGAGATAGGTCTAACCACTGCGCCACCAGCACGCCCCAGTAAAAACATGTTTTTATAAAATTGTGTGGCTTCAGTTTTATTTCCGTTTGCTTAAAAGTTACTGAACTGTTGGGATACATGTCGCACTTTCCATGCAGAAAACACGTCAATAACTGTGACACAGCTTCCTCTAATGTGTCATGTACTCACCACTGTCTCTGTCTCTGTCGCGGTCTCGCCGGTGGCCATGGAGTCTCGCGGCGGCAGCGATCTTCATCTCCAGCTGTTTGCGCTTGGAGGCGTCTGCTGGCATGGGGTCGCTGTAGTGAGGCCGGAGACGACACTCGCGCTGAGCCCTCACCGTCTCAGCCAGCTCATAGGCTGCGTCCGAGCTGGAGCGCCTGCAGCCCAGACCAGTGTGCTGCCGGTTGGGAAGGACACTTGTGTCAATCACGCGGTAAAGTTGCTATGGCAACAGATGAAAAAAAAAAAAAGGGCACAATGCTAGGAGCAGATAAGGTGAGGATGATGACATGAGAGAGATCAGAGCTTGTGTGTGCCACAATGTGAGGAATTTTTTGTGTGCGATGTCACCAGGCCCGCTGTCATGACATCATTACATAACAAATCTTGGTTATCTCTCTGATCCCAGCCTGCAGAGCTGCCAAGAATCCAAATTTCATACCGAGAAGCTGCACTAATCGTCTGCCAAGTCTTGTGGCAGACGCTAAACGCAACAAGACCACACATCCAAAAATGTGCTCTGATCAAATCTCAAAACCGTCCAGCCTTGAAGATGAGACACGTCACACCAGTGACAATTTAAAGCATCTCCTAGATTTTCTGGAATTAAGGGAGGAATTCCCCGACATGCTGCAGCATCTTGCACGGACAAACAATCCTCACGTGGCTTTTAAAATCCTTTCAGGGTCTATGAAGCCCCTGAGAGGTGACCTAAGATGGAAGGTTCAAAGGTCTTCCCTTTTGACATGCGTATCCTCTCCCCTGAGACGTCACCTGCAATCAATGCATTTCATGGTATTGGTTTTACATCAAAGATTAGCTCCTCAAATGTTGACTGAGCTGTGTCAGCTAACAGCTAATACTCATGACTGAAAAAGAAGAAAGGCTCCCATCCCTTTCTAACGGAGAACAACATGATATACAGCTTGCAGCTATCAGCTTATAAATGAAGGAGAATAATTCATGTCCAGCTGGAATATCAAATGCAGCTCTTTCTTTGGGAATGCAGATGCAGGCTCCATTGTGAATTCATAGCAGAAGAAATGAAGAAACGCAAGAAGGAGAAAACGCACCTCGACATCTGTTCTCTAAACTACCTGCAGCCTCGTAGCATGCAAGCAAGACTCCATGTCGGTCTGGTTCTCCTGTTCTGCAGATGCACAGACAGAACGCACAATGCTAGCTGCAGCTGAGGCGAAGAGGAGCCATGCAGAGAAAGAGAAGGGACGGAAGGAAGGAGGAAAGCGCTGAGTTACCAGCATCCAGCTGCTGATCCTCTTTTTACTGCATCGTCAGACGTCGAGCTGTCGCTGGAAGACAGAGCGCTGCATTGCTCCTGTCTCAACAAATACCTCTGCATCAGGATGTGCGAGTGATGTGCATCTGTATGTGTGTGTGTGTGTATGTGTGTCGCAGTCCCCTTACTGGTCCCAGTCATCTTTGAATACTAATAGATTCGGTTTCTGTTCCCGAGGATGCAACAATAAATGTCTGCGTGCAAAAGTGAGACATGACGACGCACTGAGGACATTTAAAAGAGAAGAAGAAATGAGAAAGAATCCTTACGCATTCTGCTGCTTCCTCTCCTCCTGCAGGCGTCTCGTCGCCAGCCTCAGCTTCGCAGGCCGTTGCTGACGTTGCCATGGCAACGGCGGAGGGCTGACAGTCAGTCGAGGGGGCGGTGATGTCACAGCCTCCGTCCCGGTCAGCTGACAGCCTGACGGGGGCCTCGGCGGAGATCTCTGCACTGCAGCTGGTACAGAGGGGAGAGAGATGGACGGAGAGGATGGGAGAGGGAGAGGGAGGGAAAAGGGGAGAAGGGAAGGCGAAGAAATGAGGAAGAGCCGTAGAAAAGGGAAAAGGGAGGGAGGATAAAATCAGGATGCAGAAGAGAGGAAGGGAAATTGTAATTTTGGCACAGCTCTTGTATCCATACAGCATCTCTTTCATTCATTCTTCCCTCTCCAGCTCACATCCTTCCTTCTTTCCTTCTTCTATCCTCCGTCCTAGCCCTCCCTTTTCCCTTTCTTCCATAAACCCCCGAAACACCCAAATCAATGCCTCCCGTCTCAGTCTCACCCCCCCTCCCGATAGGACAGCAATTAGAACCATCAGCGGACATTAACACCTGAACCCCGGGACCACAGGGACACTGCCAGCTCACACACACATTCTTTTCCTCCATTCCTTTGTCTGTCAGCTGGGGATCCATTCTTGCAGCACACAGCAGCCGGCATGCGATCTGACACACCTTCACAGAAGCACACATGCAGAGTCTCACACATTAAATCACTACACTAAATCTGCACTACACTGAAATGCACAAATCCACGAGCACAGCCACAGATGAACGCCTGCAGGGACCTGTGCGTGCATTTATAAGTGCATGAAACAAACACACAGCGCATAAATGAAGTCTAAGAAATAGGTGTGCCCTCAGAGAGAGACGCTGCACATGAACCACAAACACAATCATTTTCTCTGTTTCTCTATGTTCACCGCTCTTCGCTGTCATATCTCTTTTCCTTTAAACACTCCGACAATTTTTCCGATATTTCCCAAAATACAAAAAGGCTCAAAAAGATTGCAGCAAATCTGTCGCTTAGTTTGTATTTAAACGACTGAAATATTCAATCATCATAGTAAAATATGAGCTCATTTCTTTCTAAAACTGTTGACATTATGTGATAAAGCCATCTAAAGAAAGAACAGATCATCATTTATTCCTTATTGTACAGGGTTGAATTTTTAAGCCAAACTTTTTGGACTATTTCCGAAAGCCACAACCATCGTTTGGGTTCAAAATGCCTCTTCAGAAACCAACAGGTGACGTCCATGTCTTGTAACCTCCACCAATCAGATAGTAGCCAGTGACATCAATCTAGCCTGAGAGTCAAAAACCCAGGGCAAAGAATGTACGCAATTCAATCACACAGCTGCTTGGAAAACTTCATTACTGTGAATTACAATACTGTAAAGCAACCTATAAAAACATTTTTATAAACATCCCTCTTCTCTCCTCTAGAATTTGGAAGCTTGAAAAAATGACGGATTTTAGTGAGAAAATCAAACTCTCATGTGATGATGGTGTTTCCCTTTGAGTTCCTCCCTGAAGCGACTCCTTTCTCATTACGTGTCATGTAGTCATATTGATCAGTGTAGCTTCAAAGTAATGCACACATCTTTTTATTTTGCTGACAGACATAATTAACAACAGGAACTACCAAGTATGCAACGTTTATTGATTTTCTTTTTTAAACGCTGGTGAGCTTCACAGTCCAGCGGGCATGAGCATGAAACATAATACCTCTGCAGAAAAAAAAGAAAAGCTTTCTAACAGCAAGTTAGAGATTATTATATTTTTCACAAACTAAACGTGCTTGTGGTTCTTTATGGGCTCAGCAGGTTTAATAAGCCGAGGGGTCAAAGCCCATAATAGAGTCTCAACAACGTCTGGCTCTCAGAATGAAAGAAAGAAAGGCTGTAAATGCCAGAAATATTGACTTTTTCTTTCAAAGTGGTGTTTGTTTATGAGGGAGGGAGGGGGAGGGGGTTCGTCTCAGGAGCAGGAGGGGGTTATGTGTTGATCATGGCAGTGCTACATGGTCTTTAGCCGACAGCAGCAGCAGCAGCAGCTATAAATACATTAAAGATACAGTGATGTTGCCTCCTGAGCTTGAATGTAAGGCTGCACGTCCAGAGTATTTCACCATCATTGTTTCACCGTCACTGCTGTGTATACTTCACACATTTTGTGTTTTTTTTATTTGCCTTATCCCAGAACTGTCTCAACTGTTTGTGTATAATAGGTGTGAAAACCTGAGATTTTTCCAATATTGACCAGATGATGTTAATGCCAGGCAGAGATTGACGAAAGTACATGCACTCTTTACCAAAGGAACTGTAGGGATCCGATACTATCGGCCAATATTAGCATACCCAGTTACCATCCGTATCGGCTAATTTTATCGCAGATATGTGCCGATATTACTAGATTAATTTAAATGCCAAATATAATTTCATTTGAGTATCATTGTTTTACACTAGCAGTTTCCAGGTGAGTGACCATCTTGTCTTCCTCATGCTGTACATCTTTTCCACAAGTGTCTAATAACTGCATTTGAGGGATCAAGGCAATAAATGTGTATATCTATGTCTATCTATCTCTGCAGATCGAACATAGATCTAAAAATGTATTGGTCAATATATTGGTATCAGATTTTTTCTTTCCCTAATATTGATATCTGTATCGGCACCAAAAATCCCCTATCGTTCGGCCCTAGTTAATACAGATCAGGAGGCGAAACAAACAAAAAGACGCTGTGGAAATCCTAAATGCCCGGCAGACGTGTGTGAGTCCAGCGGTATAATGAGGGCTTTTTGTTGCCTTTATATCAGTGCTAAATGCAATTGCATGATTCCATGGAAAGAACATACTGCCAAGCCTATGAGAGTATGTAACAGCTTCGTTATGTGCAGGAAGCTTGCGCTGGTCGCGGGATGTTAAAGTCATCACCCCGGCCGGCTCGCTTGCAGTGACTTTTCCACAATATTTCCCAATGCTTTCACACTATAGGGGACTGGACAAAGTCTGGTGAAAAATGTTGTCCGTTTGCGTTAACACATGTAGCTCACTCCTGAAAATATAAGACATTTTCAGGAGTTTTGTTTTCTTGTGAAAACACCATGTGACACCTGTTATCAGAGCACAGAACCAAAGCTCTGAATAGCTTCTTATTGCTGACCGACCATGAGTCCAAAACCCAAACGTATTAAATCAAAATGTATTCGAGAAGCAGGAACCGCAGCATGTTTGACTGATTTCTGTCAATCCACTTCTCTACAGTCCCCGCTTAACCTCTGCTATGGTATGCAATTCACTTTAATGTTAGCCTGTAAAGTATCTTCAAATATCCTGAGGCGACCTAAAAGAGGTCTCATTATTCTAATGCTTCTTACATAACGCCGTCTTTTCTCAGCTGTCTCCCTCCTCTCTCGTGCTCTGTGGCACTTTAACACACACACTTTAATCATATTAAACTAGACAAACCTGTCAGCGTCTACTGTTTTGCATTACGCATGTAATTAAATCCAACAAACAAAGCCATCACAGCCGATCAGAGGAGTCCAAATGTCCAAATTAAGCTTGTGCCGCCGAGGTGAAAAGCCAGATTTAATTAATACAGTTTTGAAGCATCCTATCAGTTTCCCCCCTCTGACAAACTGTCATTAAAAGCCTTTCCTTCACAGTATTAGCTGTCACATTGCAGATGATGCATGGGAAGTAATAACCTGCAGCTTAATCTATCAGGAAACACTGTATGTGATAGATCACCACTCTCCACGCCGTGGTTTGACTCTGAAATGAGCCCGGCTGTCGTCTTCATAGATGCATATATCACTGCAAAGAGTTTAATATATTTACGTCTGCGTGTGCATCTAATAGAGATAAATAAAACAAGTGGATGCACGCCTCCCTCATCAACACGCTACACATAACACCTTTACGGCAGAATACAATAAACGGCGCTCTTCACTGCTTCACGGTGTTTCTAGAAAAGCCTCCCAGGTGTAATAACATGAATATTACTCCAATAACACACTAGAGCTGCTTAAGTAACAGAATGCAACTTCAGCAGCGGGAAACACTTAAACAAAGAGACTTATGGGTAGAAGTCAAACACCTCAGGGTGGAAGAGATCACACAGAATACTGTCATGTTTCATTAATTAAATCTCTGAGTATTAAAACAGTCACAGAGCCTCGAGACTCTTTTAAATCACGAGGGGAGCGTACGCATAGCGCTGCGTTTTCGAGGTGCTTTTTCAACATAAATCATTAATTCAGCTGGAATAAACAATGTTGAATGTGAGCTTCTGGCCCTGCCGATGGGTTCTGAGAGAGAGGATCGCAGTAAAGCTGAATGATTAGTTGACTAATCGATTGGGAGACAATCGACCGTTCTGGTTCTTCTGAAAGCAAAATGCTAAAATGCTGTCTGATTCTAGCCTCTTATGTGTGGATATTACTTTTGTCTGGTTTATATTTTAAAAAACTTGAAACATTTAAAGGTATAATATGCGACTTTCAGATTAGATATCCAGTAGATGTTGTACTTTAGCACCAGTGTCTTAAACCAATAAGCTTTTTGGTTTCGCTTTCCATCCTCCCCCACCCCTCCCTGGGTATCCTGACCGAGTGCAGCCATTTCTACGACTGATATTCACTTAGATATGACGTTTATTCGGTTTGACTTTTGGATAAAACCGGTGAAATCTGTCTTCAGATTCTCATTTCTTTTAGGTATTTCAAACCAAAAAGAATCGGCGGTTTGTGGAGTCTGTTGGTTTTCCTTGACTTGCGTTCTTGCGACGAGTCTCTCTCACAGTCATGCCTTTAACAGTTTCTGTGAGTGGGCGGGGCCCCTGGGGGTCTCTCTTCTCCCTCATGGGTGGCAGGATGACTTGCATGTAACTTGTAGGGTAACCCTTAATGTGTCAGCTTCGCTCATCAGGTCTAATTTGACCATACACTTCAGTTAACAGCCAAATCTATTTAAATTATCATCAACCTGAGCTGTACTTTGTATTAAAAGACAATAAGCACATTTGCATGCCTAAAACACAAACTTTGATGGGGAAAATGGGAATTTAAGTCTGGATTAGCATTAGTATGTTAGCATTACTTATATGAGTTTGTTAGCGCTCTGATGTTAGCATGTAGCTCAAAACTAGAGTGAATCAATCCTCCCCATATTTATGAATATAATACATGGCCACCTACACCTGATCGCCGACTTCTCCTGTTCTCCTCCTCGAAACAGAGATCTGCGCCCTGCTGCCGAGCTGGTTTCTTAACTTCATAGATTGACATCTGAAGTAACAACGGTCCCATAACCTTTATACTGCAAGTGAAACGGCCATCTCCTTTGTCATGTCACAATTCAAACTGTAAAAACATCTCACACCAGGTCTCTTATAAACAAAGTGGAAAACCTCAGTGAAGCCACATGCATAGCTTTAAGTCTTGTTTTAGTGTTTATCAGATTTTATCAGATTTTATCAGAAGCAATTTCAAGACACTTTTATCTCCACATTTATAAATTGATAAAATAACCTTTAGTTGCAGCAAAGACTGCAGCTCTGCACTTTCACACACACTGTAGCCTACACACAAAGACACACACACACACACACACACACACACACACACACACACACACACACACACACACACACACACACACACACACACACACACACACACACACACACACACACACACACACACACACACACACACACACACACACACACACACAGCAGTTATTTCTCTGCTGCCTTCATGCAGCTTCAGACATCCATCATCCTATCCAGCAGTGCAGACAAAGAAGCGACAGTCAGTGGCAGGCACAGAGAGATACCGACTATATTTCCTATCTATCACAACCCTGCAGCCTTCAGCGTGGGGCGGAGTTTGTATCGTTCAACTGGCCTTATCAAGCGGCTCCTCTGTGCTCAGGGTCTAATATTTACATTGCAAGGAGCCCTGGACCCGCTTGGCACCACAGAGCTGTAAAACACACCCTCGTCTTGTTTGTCCTTGATCAGAATGAACCGGGACGGGGTGAAAACTCCATTTATTTAGCCAGCAGCTGACAGTGAGAGACAGGAGAGAGACAGCAGGTCTGTGGGGACGCTGCCAGCCTTCCAGTCTGACATGCTTCATGCCAACCCACCTCGCCCACAGGCTCGTCTGAAGAGCCAACACTGTTAGCTCCGGCAGCTGTTAGCACAATAACAGAGATGAATCGATAACACAACAACACGTTAAAGGCTTAAACAGATGGACTCGCACACACCGATGCAACACTCTGGCTCTACATGAAAGTGTGTTCACACACGCCGATAAACACACTCACACACCTCTGTGGAGGAAAGCTCCTACAGGGCTCACATGTGATGTGAACTACAGAATCTAATTTCACAACTAAAAGGATTAACTGGATTAAAAAAATATCATGCTAATTGGTGAAACACTGGTCTCAGAAGAACTGAGCAGCACGAGCAGAACAAGAAATAATTCATGCACCATTTGTTCTCATTTATGTTGCATAGAGCTTTTTATTTTGTTCAACTTTCTCAGCTCGTGAAGAATAAGTGCATGGGCAGACTGTGTGCAGGTGGTTAGGTAGATACAGCGACTCCGCCCTTTTTCCTCTTACTTTCTTTCATTTCTGTTTCTGAGTCGAGGTCTGTGGCTTCATCCACTCAACAACGTGTCAATGCAAATACATTTGAAGGCATCCGATTGGTGTAACCTAACTAGTCACAGTAAAGGTCAAGGGTTACAGCACAAGTATCAGAACCTTTCTGTGAAGCTGTGCTGAATTACGTTCATTTTGCGTGTTTGGGAAGAATTTTAGTAACATAGCATTTACAAAAACGCATCTTTGCAGTGAAGCCCGTGCCGAGTGTGATACTGGCACAGAGTCTGCTAATGTTAGCACTGCTAGCATTCGTGGCACGACTTAATGGCAGCAGCCGGCTAGTCCATGATGAAGTCTGGGAGCAATTCAAGACTACAGATATCCCCATCAGTGACTGCTTTCAAAGCTCAGAAGAGTCTTGAAAAGACAATTTCTGCACACAGCAGCAAACATCCACAGCATGTGCTACTCTTCTCCAGGTGACATCAGCTTTCTTACGGCTGACGAGCCGAAAAGGACATCTGACTTTTTCAAACTTAACATGTTGCAGGCTAGATTCAAGCTCAATTATGACTTTTATTTCATGTTTCTCTGGAATAGCTTTAATGGCATATCAAAACTCAGGACATCGCTCCGAATAGTTAGCTGGCGGTTGTTTTTAAGGACAGTTTTCTGACTACTTGTGGTTAATCCGAGATTTGGTGTCGTATAGGTTCTCTCTCGCTCTCTCTCTCTCTGCGTGATCCTCTATGTGGGCGTGGGAACCTTGAAAATAAAGGTGTCCAACACGCGCTGGAATAGTCCTTGTGCGTACTATGAAATGTAATCCTGTCGACGCCACGGGTAGACATGTTAGCAGGCTATTTAACCCTTTTATTCAGATTTTGAATTAAATGATTGGAGAGACTTCAAAAAGCACTGTGGCAGCTCCATGCACCTCTTTGATGTCACCTCTTTATTTAATGAAAGCATGTTTTCCCTGCAGTACCCTCAACCAACTCCTGCTGAAATGCCAGTGGATGATACTACTCAGACCACATACAGAAACCAGAACGCTTCTGACACTAAAATGTGATCCTTACAAGCTAGTTCATACAGTCAACTTTAGCTGCATTGTCCACAATCCCCCGGTTTTGCGGTCTTTTAAAGCTAAGCTATTTCTGTTTTTAAGAGACATCTGTGAGGAGTTATGAGGTCGGAGCCAACACAAACTACGTTCTGCTGCTGCAATAAATATTTTAAACAAATTCAAATCTTGAGTTTTCTGATCGGACTAACCTTTTCTTGATGAGGTCCAGTGCTGAGCCGATGAGTCCGTCCTTCATCTTATAGATCTTGGCTCCATAGCTGGACAGGTCTGTCCCCTCAAGGAGGAGAGCCGGGCAGCAGCTGGAGGGCCGTTCCCAGTTTTCCCTGCAGGGCGGGAAGGGAACTGATCCAGCCGGTTCCAAACTGCTCCTCCTCCGCCGGGTGCTCCCGTCCTCTCCCAACGCAGCTACGGGGAGTTTCTCCTGGGCTGCTGAGCTGGCCAGCGTCTGCAGAGGGGCACGTGGAGTGGGAACTGTGCAGATGGGAGAGTACGTGCTGGTGACAGAGGTGGAGATAGGAGCTGCGCTGACGTTACACGGAGGTGTTCCTGAGGAGGTGACGGTGTGCAGGGCTTCACCACTGCTGCCTGTCCTTTCACCTTTGCACATGTCTCCCTCCACCTTCTCAGAGTCTTTCCCGTTTCTTCCACTAGAGCTCGACTGAAGGATCGTCTGATCAGAAGGCGGTATTTTACCGTCAAATGCTCCTGATTCTTTTTGCGAATCAGCGTCAGGTTTTCTGGACACCACAGGTCCCGCTGTGGACTCCTTTCCCTCCGTCTGCCTCATCCTCTTAAACTCCTCGAAGGTAGGGATGTGAAGGCGCCCCACAGGAGGTCTGCAGCGCTCAGATGCAGAATTGGATCTGCTCCTGTTGTTTGCGATGTTGTCCGTTGTGTAGGATGTCTTCACCCCCTTTGGGCTGGGTGTGGCGTTCTGGAGAACCAGGTTGGGGCTGCTGTTCTGCCGTCGGAGCTGTAAGCGCCTCAGGACCTCCTGCTTGATGTCCTCGTGGTTTGTGATGCGCATTGTGCACAACGGCCTTGATCCAGCGTGTGAGTTTACTTGATGCACACCCTCCCTATCGATGGGTGCAGCACCTGGTGACATCTGAGGCCGCAGAGGAAGAGGTTTCGGAGGTTCAACTGAAGACCTCGCACTCTGAAGGCGGAGCTTCTCCCTCAGGCCCTTCCTCGCATCCCATTCGTCAACGCCACCTGGAAACAGCAGCTGAGGGAAGATGGGTAGGTCCTTTCTTGCCAGTCCATGTCGAGGATAAAAGGCAAGGCTCTCAGGGTTTGGTACCAGTCCATGGGCCTCAACCAGAGATCCATCTTGAGATCCCCCGCACCAGTGACTAGTAGAGGTGTAGCGTAAAATAAACTCACTGTCCATGCTCCTGTAGGGGGCAGCGCTGAATCCATACAGTCCAGAATCAGCCATATTGTTCCAGTTCAGATTCTCCATACTCCTATACGGTCTGCTGCCATTGTTCCCTGTGTGGCCACAGGAGCCAGGATCCAAACCCTGACCCGGCCCCGCAGACAGAGGGCCCTGCTTGCTGGAGCAGTACCTCAGGCCCAGGTTAGTGAGCAGGGTGCTGCTGTTACACCGGGCCATGAGCGGGAAGGGAGGCCCCTGGACGCCCGGGTAGTGAGAGACACCGGGCCTGTGTCGGGGGAAGGAGTTCAAGGGGTCGGGGGACAGGGGGAGGTTGGCGATGCAGGGCTCCATGTCAATGAGGAGGTCGAGCGGAGAGGCGCAGCCGGCAGGAGAGCCGGCGGAGGCTGCGACGGAGGAGGTGCAGGGGTAGTCACATGGCGGTGGAGGCTTTACGTCCGGCATGGCTGCGAGCTGAGCGAGTGGCCCTCAGACACAAAGTCAGCAGGTATGAAGATGTGCAGCCTGCAGGGAGAGAGAGAGAGAGAGAGAGAGTGTATGATGATATGATCAGAGATATAAAGATGACACAGACTTTCATGTGGACAACACCAGAGCCAGCAGGCAGTCCTGTTGTCTTCTTTTTCATAGGCACATCATGTGTGTAAAAAAAAACCTTGTGGTGTCATTAGTGATAATGTTAACAGCTCACAGTTTTCTGCATTTTGACCTCTAAGATCCTGGATTTTGCTTTTCAATGACATTACACAGCAAATCAAGTTTCTTTATAGCTTTGTTTTTTTCCGCTGTCCTTGCAGAGATGATTTTACATTAAATCTGTGAAGCAGAACGATGAACAGCCGAGTGTTTAAAATGTTTTAGGTTGAGCTATCAAGTCTACTTTATTTAAAGCTCCTGTGCTCGTTTACAAACTGATGCCTCTATATAAAAGTCTAAAGCAAACACCACCACCAGTGACTAGATGAGATTATTTGAATGAAGTTACTTTGAATGCCTTTAACAGCTGACACAGGGTCGGTGTCAGTCAAGTGGATAAAACAGGTAGTGTTTACATTTACCAAGGTACAGATTTACAATGAGCGATACGTTTGACTGTTAAAAGAAAGCAGGATGAGGTCTTTCATCGTACAGGACAAGGTCACCAAAGAGTTAGAAGGAGCTGTTTTGTCCACAGGAGGCACCAAAAAGTGTCTCCTAGGAGCTTTAAAGTCATATTACATTATATTGGCATGGCAAATTGTGGATGATTTCATAACAATAAGATGGATTCCACATCCAAAACTTAACCTACAGTATGATATATACACTATATATACAAAAACACAGCACCCACAGTGTAATGCTTTCATTATTAGCCTAACAGACACATCTTGTACTTTGTGTGGACCATTTTATCCAGATACTTACAGAGATAGATCTAAATCATGATTCTGGTTTTCCTGGAAGCTTTAATATCTAGATTCATTAACTTAACGTCATTACACATTTGAAACTGATTTAAATCTAAAATGAGAAGAAAAAAAAACATTGTTTTGCTATCATAAGCTGGGACATTGTTCAAAATAACTCTCAGTGGAATCCCATTATGATGATAAGATCATATCATGTTGTTGTTTCATAAAAAACCCAGCTGACTGAATTAATGGTCCCAAATAAATCTCAATAAACTGGAAACAAAAAGGAAATCCGGAAATATTTGCAAGACATGTTACCCCCAAAATGAATTTGAGAATGTCACAGGAAATCATTTCTGCCTGCGGCCATCAGGCCCGGATCTATGGAAAAATGACTTTGGGTGCATCTGAAATGAAGGGGGGGGGGGGGGTGCAGCTACAGAGACAGCAGTGAAGGTGTTATGAGACACCTGTCATGACCATCAGATCGTGAATGTGGTAAACTCAATCTGAGTCACTGCTGTCATTTGAAAACCTTAATTACTTATTGTAAAGAAAATACTATCTTTGCATTTTTGCATCCATTTAATTGAGGGTGCAGAAATGTGAAATGAGGGTGCAACGCAACCTTTTGCATGCACCCTCGTGGCTGCCATCGAACTCTACAACTCCTCCGTCTGAGAGTCCGAGGTCGGTGCTCGGGCCCTTAAAAATCTTCATAGTAGCGTTGTCATCTTGATTGAAACAACACCCTTCTGTAAAAATCATGTTCCTCACAGTACAGCTCAGCTCTTATATCACTGACGCCTCAGTTCAGACCTTGTCACCGGCTTTGGCCATGTGACGGAGATTTGTTAGAAGGTTCTTCAGCCACAGGGACGACAGCTCGGCCCACTTGCATATTGGAATATTGGATATCTATGACGGCAGAGACAGTGACTCTGAAGCGTGGTTCCTTCACCAGAATAATCACATTCATTTCATATAAATGGCTCCCTGTCGACACCCTCAGGCTTTCCTTTTTCTCTCTCTCTCTCTCTCTCCGCAGCAAGAATAATAATAAAGGGATTATTGCCCTGCTTGTCAGGCTATTAAAACATGAGATGGAGAAGAGGATACAGACAGTGCAGGAGAGAGAACATACAAAGAGGAGAGCTGGTAGAAGAGACAAAGATGAGGCAGAAAAGGGAGGAAATGAGTGTGACGCTGAGAGAAAGCTGTAAGCTGAGGGGACAGAAATGAAGATAACTGCTCGGCTGTCCACTGGCGGCCCGCTCTGCTCTTTTCCTTCTGACTAATCAGACAGCAGTTGTAGATTAGCTGAGAGCCGAGAGATCCCGGGAAGACGGTGCCGGTTGAACCGCAGCTCCTTCCCTCACTCTGTAATGAGTACAAACAGCATGTCGAGCGCCTGTCATCCGTTTCTCGTGTTCTGTCTACATGGCAGTCAGCAGAGCAGGGTTACAGCTGTGATTATGATTATGAAACAGCGACTCAGAGGGCTCATCCCTGATGCATTATGTGAATAATAAAACCCAAATCATCTCTAGGCTCATACCCTCCCTAATGCCACAGCACGAACAGGCCGCCGCGCTCCTCTGCAGCTTTGCAGTAATAGATACATCTTCATTCCTCGCATGCTCGGAGGTAAGCAAGGCCGCGATCGGAGTTAATCAGTAACCTCAATCAGAACAAACACAGGCGGTTTTTCAGTCAAATTGCATTTGTTGACTGTTTATTAAATGAAAGCGCACCCAAAACAGAAAAACAGAAAAATTAATCAGTTGATCTGAAGTGACTTCGTTCAAGACAGAGGACTGGAACTGAGACGTCAATGCAAATAGATTCCTGGAAACATCATTTCATAAACAACAGCCTTCAAGGAAAGAGAGAAAAACAAAATGCTGCACGTCATCCTCAACTCTCTCCTCCCAAACGTTCCCTGTCCTTTCCAAAAAAAGCCAAAAATGGCCAGAAAAAAATAACAAAACAGAAAAAAACTAACTATGGCAACCTGTTGATGCCGCAAGAGGAATCCTGCATCTGCATCATATGTTGTTTTTTTAAGTTTACATCAGCACACTGGGCTCTTTCTTTTTCTTTAAGACCACCTTCACGTTTATTAGGATGGCTGCATCTGAAACCAGCTAATCTCTTGGCCTTTGCATTCTTTCCCAAATTGTCTTATTATCTTGTTTGGCAGACAGGAATATGTGTGCATGTTGATAAGGAGAAAAAAATTGCTGATTATGTGGAATTTGTGTTTAATTAGCTGGAGCATGTGTCTGAATATCAGACAGCATGCAGCTCAGCATGCCTGCGCCTTGCTCGCTCTGCCTCTCTCTCTCTCTCTCTCTCTCTCTCTCTGGTTGAATTACTGCCAGAATAAAGGCTCTCTGGAGGGCCGCACTCTCTCCGCTCTCTCTGTCACTGGAGCTAACTGAGGAATAACTCATCCCTACCAGCAGGACAGTAAATCAGCCACCATGTCCCAGCATGCACGGAGGCTGGTTCCTCCAGATATGAATGGTAGAGTGCGTGAAGAGGACAGGCTCCAAAAGTGATCAGAATCACTGTCACTCTCTGCAATATTTAATACACCTACAAACACCTTTTAAACTATTTATTCGCTGTATTATTGAGTCCCTCAATCTACATCAAAATGTACCGACATGCATTGTATTGTGTACTGTCTTTGACTGGACAGTTTTCATGGTTTAGAGAAAGCCCTTTGGTTTCAGTTAAGAGGAATGTTTTGGCTTCAGTTTTAAACAATAGTGTGTCTCCAAGTTTGCGGTTAGAAGTTAAAATCTCCCTTTCATACTTAGAAATCGACAGTATATTTGCAGGTTCATGTTGTTCTTTTGTTTTTCAGTTATAGTGATAATGGTGTAGCTGTTTGCAACGCTGCTGACTAAAATTACAAGACCTGCAACATTTCATAAAGATGGATAAAAGATCCTTCTATCTAACCACAGAACCTTTAAGAGGTCACAAGCCCTGGTTCAAATCCGACCTGTGGCTCCTTTCCTGCATGTCATTCCCAGTTCTCTCACTCCCTGATCTCTCCAAACCCCCCCCCCCTCCAAAAAAAACACTAGCACTAAATGATTCTCCACATTTTTTCAGTTGCGATCCGTTTACTATACATATGTACAAATACCAATATTTTTAAAAATGATAATTAATAGTATAATAGTGTTAATATTGTTGATGGTATTATGTGTACGGCTACACAAAGCTGAGATCTGATTTGCCTTCCAAATAGACTCACAAAACCTGCAAATGTTTGTGTTTTTGGTAGAATTAATTATTTCAGATCTCCTGCTCTAATGCTTCTGTGTAATTCTGTCAGTGCATGAGAACATCTCTGTGTTGTTGGTTGAGTCAGTGCCTGTTTTTGCTATCGGCTTATCTCCCCTCGTCTCTGACTGGGCTGAGGTTACCTAACAGTCAGCATCGTGTTGCAGAGATCAGGTTTTGAAAACGAGTCCTCGCGTTGCAGCCAGCAGTTCCCGCAGCAGCCGGCAGCGTGCAGTCTGATCCTCGAAACTTACCCCATTTTAATCAAAGCCTCTGCGCTGCTCCTCTCCTCGTACAGGTCATTGGCTCAGATCCCAAAGTGGCCGGCCTCCTCTTCCTCACTCTCCTCTCGGTTCACGATGTCTGTCTGGAGTTTCCACAGAGCCAGACAGACGTGGCCGCGAGCTACGAGCAAAGACAGAGAAAGAAGAAGCAAAGAGCACATCAATCAAAGGGCTCCTTTTTCTAAAAATAACAACAAGAGATGATCGCTCTGCCAAAAGCTGCTTCTGCTTTTCACTCTGCGAGACAAGGAGAGACACACCGAGACTGCAGGCTTGAATCGCAGATGTATCCTGATACTGTAAAACAAACCGTGTCCTCCTTTTACAGATTGAATTAGATGTTGAGTCAATTACATAATTAGTGTTTCTCTGTCAGCAGAGAGATTACAACAAAGAGAATCAAACAACATGAGCAAGCGTGGAAAACTGCCAGCGGATCATTATGCAATGTGGTTATTCAATAATGTCATAATTCAATATTAAATTCTACTTATCTAGATTTAAGTCAACAGCATGTTCTTACCTTAATATGATAACTATATTGAATGAACACATATATGTAGGAGGGGAAGTTAATGGTGTTGCTTGAAAATGCAGAGGACCCTAAAGAGGATTAGTATTAATATCCTATATGTATAATATATAATCCTATAATGCAATTGCATCCATCAAATGAGCAATAAATGAAAAAAACAAATTAGATTGGACAGGTGGTCTTTGATATATGCAATGAGAAAGAAATCAGAATAGATCAAATGTAAATAAAATGTCCTGTCCCTGCACCTCCTGCAAAAAAACAAAAAAACAAGGAAATTTGACCTGTCAACTAATAATGAAACAAAATACATGAAAACACTTTATAATAAAATAAAACCTGGTGCACTAGTATAATTGTGATTAAGATGAATAAACATTAAATGCATAAATATAATAAATACGAAGGTTAGAGCTTCTTAAAGAATAAATATCTGGTAGAAATAGGTGTTGTGCATCGACCTCACAAGTTTTCAATTATTGAAGGAATGAGACAGCAACATGGACAAACACAACATCAACAATCACCACTAGTTTAGTAAGATTGATACATACTGTATGTCTTTCTCCAAAAACACTGCAGGTAAGTACAAACTGTGGATCAACTGTAGTCAATGGATTAAAACTCAGCATTACGTTTGTTGACGCACATTTAAACACCAAGGAAAATAATCCAGGAAGAGACATAAACCACACAAATTCCTGGCATAACTTCACAGCAGACATGAATGCAATGTAGGCCAACGCGCACGAAATTAAAAAACAAAAGAGCCTGAAATGTGCATCAGAGACACGAGTCACACGCAGCTCTGCAGGAATAACGAACAAACAAAAAAGACACCCCACCTCGTCTGTAAACACGGCCGCACCACCAAACTCTGCATCCACCACTACAGCACCTTCAGCCACACGATGTTGTCATTCTAAGCTCAGGTCATATGGCCTCTGACGTAAACAGCCACTATCTCCTCTCCTCTCCCCTCCTCTCCTCTCTCCTCCTCCTCCCAGCGGGATTCTGGGATGCAGAGTGCTGTGGCTGCAGCCTCCACAGCTTTGACAAGTGACTGTCACTTAGAAATGAGCACCCCACACCACCACCCCCCCCACCCCCCCACACACACACACACACACACACACACCCCTCCAGTCACTCCTCCATCCCAAGAGAGCTGGATGACTGACAGCTTGCTTTCCCTTGGACCCTCCCTCGGTTTCCCATGCAGAATGCTGCTTCTTCTGTGCAGAACTTTTATCCTCTTCGCTTTTTTTGGTGAGCAGATATGTTGATTTCAAAGTGATTCTGAAAGACTTTGAATTAGTCCGGCATCTTCAGCCCCTCTTATTCCACACACTGGGAGCCTTCTCGCTCTTCTTGCGCACAGAATAACCTCGCTCTGACAATCCCACTGAAACCGATAGGCTTTTCAGAGAGGGAATGAGAAATTGGATATCTGCTCTGACTGAAGTGACCCATTTATTTATTTTATTTTTTTTCCTCTCTTTTTATCCGGCGAGCGTTTAAATCACTGAGTCAATTCCCTGCTGTTCCGGGCTGTTTCATTCATCCTCTCCTCATGGGTGCTTCACATCCTCCTAAACTATGCAGAAGTGTTTCTCAGCAGACTGTGCGGGCTGCCTTATTACTGTTGTGTGTGTGCATGTGTGTGTGTGTGTGTGTGTGTCAGACTAAATGTCTTTCGGCTCTTAGGCGGTGGTAGAAGAGGTGATAATAACGTGCTCCATGGTTTTTGACACCTTCAGTGCTCCCTACAGACATGAAGACTCACGCCTCCGTCTGCCTGGTCCAGCTGTGGTGTGTATTAGGGTTTGTGTGTGTGTGTGTGTGTGTGTGTGTGTGTGTGTGTGTGTGTGTGTGTGTGTGTGTGTGTGTGTGTGTGTGTGTGTGTGTGTGTGTGTGTGTGTGTGTGTGTGTGTGTGTTGGAGTTGGAGGAGAGAGCGGGAGACTGTTTCACACTTGCTCTGCCTTGCGTTTAGTTTTTATCTCTTCATCTTCAAAAATGTCTGTTCGCCTATAAACTTCCATCAAAATGATATATTAAAATAAATTAACATATTCTGTTCTCTATTCCGTGTTCACTGTGTATCACGTCATGGACTGAAATCAAAGTTACACAGAGGTGAAGGACAAAGCACAATGTAAGAACAATACATGTTGCTCAAATAAACCTGACCTTATCAAAAAGAGATATCGTTTTGATTCTGTGTCTTAATCTCAAAGGCATGAAGATTTCACATGAGATTGATTTACAGACAGAGGCAATTCTAGAGTCTGTTTGGGGCCCTAAGCAAAAACAACAGGGGGGCCCCTCCTAACAGCGTTCATCAGCATCATGACTGACAGCCAACACTTACTCCTCTTCCTTTTTTTTCTCGCCTGTAGACGACTAATTCCTCTTCATTTTTCTTTGTTGACTTTCATTGACAAACTGGTTTTCACAGCAAAAATGCATGCATCACTCAGCAGGGCAACAAGAGTGAGTGCTGTTAAATGGGGCCCCCTTTGGGAGGTTTCCTACTGTCGTTGCAAAATTTGCACATTTTGAGCCACTTCTTTGGTTCAAAATGTTGACAAGCAGCACCTCTGATTACAGATCATTTGGATTCTGCTGGAATGATGCATTCACATGCAGTCGTACAAATTGTAAAAAGAAATCCCCTGATCCTAACTGTGCTTTTAAATCCAAAGCTGATTTTCAGCCAACATCAAATATCTGATTTTAGAGTTCAGATTTCACCAAAACAAACCGAGAATATACTCAGCAAACAACGTTATAATGAAGTGCCATGACAAAGTTTAAATGAGTATGCTGAACACTTGCTCGCATTTGAACTACAATACAATATAATCAATCGTCCAATATGACAGCTTGACAAAGTATACAGTCTGCAAAGTTAGAAGGCAGAATCATCTCCTCTCTGACACAGTGTCAATCCAGTAACAGCCCGGGGGGATTGGACACTTTCAACAACCGGTCAAGTTTCACTTCACATCCATCATTGTTCACTCAGGATTGCTGGCAGCCAAGATGGAGGAAGAGGGATATATTTGTGAGTGGACAGGAGAGCAAACAAGTTCAGAGAGGAAGGGTGAGGGAAGACTACTCTCTCCTAAAGTATTAAAGAAGACAAAAAAGAAAACAGATGTTCAAAGTGACCTCCACTTGTTGCTCAATGTAACACACTGAAGAACTGGACGGATGTGACCTTTGAACTCCCCTTTTTCCCTTGTGGCAACCTTAGAGTACGTTTATAAAATCACATGCAAGACACACCACAACAACGCAAGACTGTCAGGAGACGGCGTCGAATTGTCCTCCACATTTGTTTTCCTTCTGAAGTCATGTTTGATCATGAGAGATTCTGAGTGATCTCGTGTCTGTGGAATCACCACTGTGACATCGTTTTTTTTTAAAACGGCAGGTGTGTGGTCACATTTCATCTGGTGTGTGCATTCAGAGGGTATTATTTGTTAAATTCACAGGAAAGTGACGGACACACAGATGTTATGTTGTGCTTATTTTTGCTTCATCTCATATTTATTATTTCTTCTGAATATTTAAACGTCTTACTTTAAAATCAACGTCATACAGTATCTCTTTGCATGTTCTTAAAGTTCCTAATTTTCTGTATTTTTATTTAACCATGTGCAGCACTTTGAGTTGCTCTATGTAGAAATGGTTCGGCGTCTGTCAATCTGACGTCATAATGCCACAGGTGACATGAGGATGGAGGAAAACAAGGACTCCACTGGCTGCTATTAAATGTAAATATTTCAAAAGTTTAGCCTATGACTTTGATAGGATTTACGAGAACGTGCTCAAATATTTCATCCTGACCTCTTCCAGGCAGCTGGATGGTTAAACAATATCAAAACACCCTCTATGTCCACCTCTCAACGCAGCGTGCTTTGACTCAGCAGGTGTCTGAGTCTGCAGCTCGAGTCCTGAGTGCCAGTGAAAGGCAGGCTAACGTTAGCACAGCTGGACGACACAGCAGGTGGGTGACAGAGCTGGCAGAGCTGACTGTGAGGCCAGGATGGGAGAGGACAACGAGTCAGACAACCTGACATTATTATGTCCAAATACTCAGACAAACACATTTTTATTTGTATGATAATCTCCATTTTGGCACTTTTTTATACTCCAGCTGTTCATTTTTTTTTTCCTTTCTTTCAGCTATAATTATATTGTTATGCATTGTGGGCAGTTGTGCTCTTTTACAACTGTTGGGATGTGAGTCTACAAAAACACACACACACACACGCTGTGTTGTCCACTCAGCAGGGGGCAGAAAACAGCAGCCCGCTGTCCGCTCACACTGTGCCGGCATGTGGTCTGGACTCAAACACAACTCGAACAACGACTGCTGTGATGTTTCACTTTGGTGGACAGCATGTCTGCAGACACAGGCCACCAGCGAACAATGAAAAACAGTTGACTGGTTTCTCTTTAGTGAGCCCCTGAAGGAGCAATAACAAACAGTCTGTAACAACAGTGACTTGCAGCGCTGTGACCGAGGGAGCACGGAGTGTGAATGTGAGGCAGTCAGCTCGAAAGGTGATGAGACGGCTCAGAAGTCACGTGGTCAGGGTCGGCATTTAATGCAACTTTCACTGCCTCTATTAAAATCTGACACTTTACTCTTTGCAGGACATTTAGCTTATACTGTTAAAGGTTCAAATTTGAACTGATCCATTCCTCAATAGTTAACTCCTAGATCTTACTACAAGCATCGTCTTTTTTCTCGGTATCACACAATAAGCTGAAGCGATGGATTTTAAAAGTCTGTTTGCTCCTTCAGGTTGATTTCAGTTGGAAAAAACTGACAGACACTTGACTCTATCCGTCTCATGTATTCAGGTAAGACTGTAAATGTTTATAAATGTTTCACACGAAGATTGCGATGGTGGAAGAGAAACGTCTGCATCAAAATCTTCTAAGACGCAGCGTGCAAAATATAAGTCTATTAACAACCTCATTAAAGAATAAATATCTTACATTGCTGATTTAGATGAAACCAAATACATCTCATACAAATCTCAAATATCTCTCTAATGTATCGTGCAGTTTAACACCTTTAATCTTCCTCTCAGATGGCTCACCTCTTCGCCTACCTCTGAGTGTGTGAGTCATCTGTTAATCCAGTAGTAAGCATCATTATCTCAGTGAAAGTCTATCCCCGTAAAGCTGGGCTCAGCGTATGCAGGTCTATTGATCGGGATGCTTATCTGCAGTATTTTACACAAGAAAACCTGACCGCCATTATCATTATAGATTCCAGCCAACGAGCAGGATTTGAGATGGGAAGAAAAGTTCCCAACTACTGATAGGTCCAAATGTTTGTATTTAAGGCTTCAAACTTAAAGGAGAGCTTCTGAACTTGGCATAAAGAAAAATAGCCTAAGCTGAATGTGTGGTTCTTAATGTTGCTACATATATTAAAATAATCAATCAGTTGTGATTTTAAGCTGCGGGTTTGCTTGTACTAATTGTTTTTTATGCACTATTCTGCTGACACACCAAAATATGCAGAAGAAGAATAAGATGACGTCACTTTAGGCTCTTGAACAATCACGCGACTAGCTCTATAATTTTTTTAAAAAACATGTCTTAGAACCCGCTCAGAACAGGCTTTTTCTGTGTCTATAGCTTTAAATGCAAATGAGCTGTGTCTGGCCACGCCCCCTCTCTGGAAGGGCTTTGGCGGCTTGGGCTTCCTTGCTCCATGTCCTATTGTTTACAGTGAGAAGACAGACTCTGAGGGCAGAACAAACACCTAGCTGTGGGAGTGTCACCCACCTATGGGGAGGGGTTACTGCCATTTGTGATGTCATGAAGGGAAAATCGTCGAACGGCCTGTTTGAGCACACATTATCTGAAAAGTGGAGGAGGCAAAAGACGGAGAGAATGGACTTTTCTCATCATTGGGGGGTTTGTAGACGGACTAGAGACACATATTAGTGTTAGAAAAACATGGTGAAGTGTATTTAAAAAAGAAGTGTATTCCAGCCTTATTTATATTAATATTAAAGGGTATCAGATCACTTGGCTGAATCACTCTACATAAGATCTAAACAGTGAATTAAGACCTGCACAGGGCCAGCCGCTAATAAAAAAACAAGTAATGAAGTGAAGAGGCTCTCCTTCTGTCAGGATGAAGATAGACGGAGGAGAAGGGAGAGGTTAAAGCTCTGCAGGATCAGTGGAGGCTGCACATTAAATGCTTCTGGAAGGATTAGTTTACTAACTGGCTGCGAGAGGATGCAAATAAAGGAGGAGGGATGGGGATGAGGATGAGGAGTGGATGACATTTTTACACCAGCACCAGAAAGTCTTAAAGTATTTTGGATGTGAGGAGCTTCTGCATCAATGGAAACTGAAAGTTACACGGGAAAAAGGTTGACGGGTGTTCGACATACTGGTAAGCTGTGTTAGCTATAAATGTCTTGGTTACTGGTTTCTCCGATACAAACTTTCTCCAGCAACGACAGACTTTTGGAGGAATGTCAGGACCAGCGTCTAAATAAAGTACAAAACCCCCCTGAGGGGTCCCTGTTGCACAACAACAACAACAACAACAACAACTGCTTTATAGCAGCTACGGTAACTTTCAAGGGACACAACACATTAATCCAGAAGACATGCAGCTCACCCCGAAAAATGTCAGGGGTTTGTGTATGTATGGATACAGCACTTTGCCTGTTGAAGAGAAATCAGATGAGTTGCATTTTAGGTAATTTAAGGGACGAAGTTAAAAATGGAATAAGAAAAAAAGATCTCCCTTTAGGACATTTAACACTTTTGTAATCATTAAAAGGATATTAAAACAAGTGGTCTAAACTTTCTGGAGCTTGTGAGCAGAAAAACCTTTTACTCAATCTGCAAGGACTCAAATGCCTGAGGTTGGAATGAAGCCTTTCCCAATTTTAAGCTCCATTTTGAATGCAGCATTAGCCCAGATAATGACTGTAATTCATCATAACTGGTTGATCTGAATCAGGGAAAAGGTTGTAAAAAAAAAAAAAAAAGGGTTCCTATTTTTACTTCGTACAAAAATGCTGAGGATGTTCTTCAAAGGCAACATTCAGCATTACCATATTTCCCTCTTACACGCGCTCCCACATGCACACACACCGACACATAAACCCCCCCTCCCCCTCCTCCCCGCTCACTGTAACCCATCAGCCAGTGAAATGTGGGTTAATGAGGGACCACCCGGGGGCACTGTCAGCTACACCTACAGTACCCAGTCTCATCAGAGCAAGGGGAGGTGGGGAAGTTGGCGGGGGCGCGGAGACTCCGAGCATGGGCAACTTCAAAGCTGGAAGTGTGGAAGAGAGCAGTTAATTAGACCGAATGAGTGTGAGGTACAGGTCTCATGGGGCTCAATGGAGTTGTAGACTAGAAATGTTTTACTATAGCAGCCTGAGCTCAGCTCGGCAGGAATCTGAAGCAGCAGAGGGGGAAATAAGGGAAGTCTTTTTTTTTTTACACTGTGTTTGTCTGTGTGTTGAGTTGTAGCATGGGAACTAGTATGAATATAAAAATGTAGGTTATTTAGAAAGCAACACTGGGCGTCCAGGGAGGTAATTTCATCCAATTTAAAGTAACAAAAAGGGCCAGGATCATTCATATCATTAAAAATAATCTCATGTTTTTACATACAAGACATGAAGAAATCTCCTTTCATAATGGAGAGGTACACAGATGAGTTGACTGACAGGTGGGATTGTTGTGGCTGTTTGTCAAGATGCTAAAGGCCCGCCTGAATTCCACCTCTTAGCCTGTTGCTATGTCGATTCACTGTAAGGTCGAGAAAGCATTTTCAATATGGCGACCGCCATCGTTGGGCTTCACTTGGTGACAACACTGAGACTACATCCATGTTTTATACAGTCTATTGTCTGAACACTATTGACTATTTTGACTCAGACACCCACCCTGCAAGACAGAGCGCTGCCGCAGGTCGTTCATCCCACCTGCCGTCAGACTGTTTAATCGGACTCTCTAACAACATCACCACCTCATGCTACACACTAAGAACAAGTTACTGTGTAATTTTACATTATTGTATTGTTTTTACATTATTGTATTTTTTTACAGTATTGTCTTTTTTTTACATTATTGTATTTTTTTATTTAAATGATGTAAATATGTTTGATCTGTTTTTATCTTCTATTTTTATTTTTTGTAAGTATATTCCCGTCCCCTGTTTTCTGGAGCTGCTGTAATGCACAAATTTCCCCTACGGGGGATCAATAAAGTTTATCTTTATCTTTATCTTTATTGGAGACATTTGGATAAATGAAAAAAAAAGAACTTAATGAAGTATTTCACAATAAGTCGGTTTCATATTTTGCCTTCAAAACAACTGTGGAGATATCCCAAACTCTGCTAAGACCTCAAGCTTAAATCGTTTTTTTCTTGGGGAGGCGTACTCTTAACGAAAACATAAAAGCTGTTTACAAGAAAACCCTGCAGGGCACTTTTAAACTTCACTATTTACATCTGTGTCTCAAGAGGTATTGGAAACTTGAAGGAGAAAACACTTCACAGGGCAGTTGTTGCGTTGCTCGTGTGATGTTTGATCCTGATGTTTACTTACATCTTTAAGGAGAAACACTTCAGATATTCAGTAGATTTACGGGTTACATTTGTTTAAAAAAAATACCCACAAATACTCCAAGAGCCTATAATGGTAACCTAAGAAGTTTAACGCACTATGAAGGGTTAAAACATCTCATACAAGTGGCTTCATTTTGTGTAACAAGCATCTGCAAAACAACCTGCTCTGTTCAGCGGCTCCAGGTCATCTCGGGCTCATTCATATTTGATGTGCTTGAAGGTGGAAAATGTTCCAGATACATTTTACAGACGTCTGAGCGCAAACATTTTGTATCTTCATGCTCGAGGTTTTCCATGAGCAGCACAGCAGAAATTCATAGAGGACAAAAGAGGGAGTGTTTCTCCGCTGAGAGACGGTTCAAAGGAGTCAAATCATGCAAATGACGGGCCACAGCCCTCATGTGATATGAGGCCGTGTAATAAAGATAAAGAGCTGGGGAGACACCGGTGCTTTGAAGTGATACAAGGAGGGTTTGATGTCCCTCTGAGACGTATACGAGTCAGTATTCTTGATGGGGTTGTTATTTTAAATTGAGTGTTCTCCAGGTTTATTGTAGTATTCATTTATCTTACTAGATTTCCTGTTGCTCCTGTTTGCTGTAAAACCGCCTCTGAGAAAATAATACAAATAAAATCAGTCAACCTCGGAGTTATTCTCTTCAGTATGGAAATGCAGTGTGCCTGTGTGATATATGACTGATATCAAACTCTTTAGCACCAAGTAGTGGGTGTATAAAGTCTCGTCATTTCTTTGGTGACTTCTGACATTCAAGACATTCACATCATTATTATTTGAATTCAATTAGGGAAACACTTGTGCAAGGTTAAAGTGTCAAGTGCACACACACACACACACACACGCACACACGGCATATTAAGTAATGGACTGAGGTATAGGATACCGCTAAATACAGAGGTGCTGCTTGTCAACAAGCAAAGCCGGCAACTGCTTGGAGCCGCAGACCAGAAGGGGGCCTTAAAGTAGCAGCTGAAAATGTGCAAATTTTGCAATGACGGTAGGAAACCTCCCTATGCAGGGCAGGCCCCACATGCCAGCACTTACTCTCGTTGCCCTGGAGGGTGTGGGTTTGAGGGCCCCCCCAATTGATTTTTGTCTAAGGCTGGTTTATGTTGATCTATTCACCTTGTCTGACTTCAACGATGTCGCTATGGCTGCAGCTATCATTTGTGTCAAATGATCGATAACTTGATGTGTAATGACCTGGAAAATGAGGGGGTTCCTTCTCTGCTCACCCGCTTGGGGATCCTTCTCTGCTACAACAACCCGCTCCCTATACCGTGCATGATCGCTAACATAAAGTAATAAACAGTAGATTGTGGTATTTAAGGAAAAGTTTGGGGTCTGATTGTAATTTGGAGGACCAAACCCAAAACTTAGCTTTTGTGTTGATGTCCGCAAACTTCCGTAGACACTTTGAATGACAGCCAGGTCTGCCTATTTCATCATTTTAAAGACACACACACACACACACACACACACACACACACACACACACACACACACACACACACACACACACACACACACACACACACACACACACACACACACACACACACACACACACACACACACACACACACACACACACACACACACACACACACACACACACACACACACACACACACACATATCTGGTCGATATTAGACCCAATCAAAGTCTGCCCGTCAGCTCATGTTTAATTGATGAAGCGGGAGGCCATAATTACCCTGTGATCACAGAGGAAAACAGGCCTTGATCAAAATGTGCATAATCTCAATACCTGTGTGTGTGTGTGTGTGTGTGTGTGTGTGTGTGTGTGTGTGTGTGTGTCATCCAATCAGCCGACTGACTCTCTGACACAACCTACCACTTACATTGACTGAAATGATGAAGGGTTATGGATCTCTCTTCGAGGCAGCATCCATAACAACAGCAACAAAGAGCTAACCTTAAGAGCGACAGGTACATAGCACACACGCACGCACGCACGCACGCACGCACGCACGCACGCACGCACGCACGCACGCACGCACGCACGCACGCACGCACGCACGCACAAACAGATCAAACTATATCTTTTAACTGGGAACATCCTTTCTGCACTGCGATGATCACAATCCCATATGACAGTTTAAATAAAGCTCAAATCTTCAAACAGGACATTTTTTTGATGAACCAGTTTATGAAGCCCCGACCGTGTGATGTTCATTTCTCCTCTGAGGGGTAGAAATGAAGCGCTCCTATCTTTATCACAGCTCATGTGTGCACACTCAGATAAATGAAACACCTTCATCTCAGTAGAAAGGAAGACAAAGGTAAAGGGAACAGAGACTAATCAATAGACACAGAGAGTTATGTAATGGGTAATCTCTGCATTCAGTCTACTTTAGCACTGGCTGACACACACTATGTGACACATAAAAAGTTAAGTTGGTGCTTCCAGGAGGAGGCCGCTCGCCTGAGGCCGAGCGCTCTGACGCATCTGAAGAACATCCGCAACATTTTATTGTTGCAAAGAGCTTTCAAACTTCTTTTAGATCCACAACAAACCAGCACAAGTGAAGGAGAAAGCATAAACTGTCACTATAACGGTTTATTCTTGCACGTTTTTTTTCGACTTCAGCTGCTCTACTTTCCACTCATGTGGTTGTTTTGTGAATGAAGGAGCTGCAAGGCTTTCCAGATATGAAAAGCACAAATTGTATTCTTCTGATGACAAAGAACCTCCTGAATAATTGTATGAGTGTTGAGGGTTGTTTGAACAAGTATATGGTAAATGGTAAATGGACTTAAGCTTATTTTGCACTTTTCTAGTCTACTCATAAGCTAAGTGTCAAGACTCTTAGCTCTTAGCTCTCCCAAGGACACATCGGACATGTTGCTGCAGGAGCCGGGGATCGAACCCCATATCTTGCAGTTGTGGGACGACCGACTCTACCAGCTGAGCCACAGCTGCCGGTCTGTTGATTTTGATGCCAACATTGGGGTAAATAATATTTGAATTATTTGCCAGTAACTTCTGAACAGTAGTTTTAGTTGCAATGTCCATCCCTAAACCGTAGAAAAGTAAGAATGAAAAACTCAACAATAACTACAAACCTTTTCTATGTGTTGAACATAATAAATCTTATTTATATTTTGTTATAAATGGCTATGCTTATTTTTGTAGTTCCTCTTCAAGAAAGTATTTTCGATTCTGATATTTGAGCCCAAAAAGCCCAAACAGTAAACACAGTACTGTGTCTTCCTCTTGTTATTTTTCAAAGCCAGTGTGTGTATTCGTCAAACAGACACACACACACAAGGACACACACACACACACACACACACACACACACACACACACACACACACACACACACACACATACACACACACAAGGACACACAGACACACTCACACACTCTTGCCCCCAGGGTGTTTTCCTGTGTCTGTTGTCATTTCTGCGGGGGATCATAATGACATCAGCAACAGCAACACATACATCAACAAAACATCAACAGTCTGCTCACATTCATATCCATATGCTCCGACACACACACACACACACACACACACACACACACACACACACACACACACGGACAAACACACACACAAACACACACACACAGTCTGACCTCATTCCTACAATCTGTCTCCTGGGAGAAAAAGGAAGAGAAAGATGAGGAGAGGGAAAACAGGTGAAGTAAACAGAAAGGACACGTGCCGAGATTAACTCAGCCGAGGAGGTGAAAGAGAGTTTGAGGAGAATATTTTATAAAAGCCTGAGTGGACAGAGGAGGAAGACGAGGGGGGTTCTTAGTGATTGGAAAAAAAAGAGATAAACCGGAAACAAGGAGGTAGAGGTATCACTGTACCTGAAGTATACCTTCCAGGAGTTGCATTGATAAACAAAAAGAGGGAAACAGAGAGGCTTTGCTGGGAAGCAGATGGCTATACGTGAGTCACTCACACATCACCGGGAAGGAGGGGAGACATGGAGATAGGAGAGGGTGAGGATGCACAGAGAAAAGAGAAATAGAGAAAGAGAAGAAAATCATTCATGTCTCCAATCAAAGCACTTCAGCTCTCCTTAACCAGCCTGTCAGTCATGGAGAAGAAGAAGCAGATTCTGCTGCTTTATTTACCGGCTGGGTCACGAGCAGCTGCCTGGACAAATCCATGAATAATATTGGATAAAAGGAAAAGTGAAGCATTGCTGTTCTTAGAAAGGGAAGAAATCCTATTTTCAAAATGTAATAGACTGTCATAATTACGGCACCGTAGTGATCTATCGACCCTCTATAGGCTATAATAAGTATGTGCAATTGAACAAAATCTCCGGGAGAAAACGCACACCTACCAGGTGGCATCGGTTTCAGACTTTAGAAAGAACAAAATAGAAATAATAAGCCGGCTCTCTTCTGCACACGACTTGGCTCCAAGCGCAAAATGTCAGCGTCTGTCTCGGGGGTATTTTAGCTTCACTTTTGCCCAACAGAGGGAGATGGATAGTCCATATTGATATACATTCAACAGTTGTAACAGTTCACAACTTTTGCCTACAAGAAGTTAATTGGAGGTTAAAGTAGACCTTGAATAATTCATGGAGGTCACTATTCAGAAATGACAGAAATAGAAGTGTGTGCAGGTGGAAAAGGAAAACGTTTAAATGAGGCCTTTCTGCGTGTGTTTTTTGAACCTCACGTTCAAATAAAAGACTCTGCTCAATTCAATAACAATCTAAAAACCCCATTGCTCTTAATTTCAGCCATGTGCTCTTGTATCCGCCCCCTCTCTCTGGATCAATACTGACCCTTGATCTTGTTGAGGGGGTGTCAATGTTTTCAAAAAGCCTTTCCTGTCAGCTCATTTTCGGCTTTAACGCGGATCCATCGCAGATGCATGATGAGCGGATTATCGACTGACTGGCTCCTACTGACGCCTATAAGGATCGGTATCTGTAGGCATTCTGCTTGTTGCTGATGACTCACATAGTCTTTGAAGAGAGGGAGATAGAGAAAGGCGGAGCAAGGGAGGGGGGGGAATGAAAGGGTGGCGAGCCGGAAAAGATCCTCTGCTTTCTCCTCCAGAAGCCAAGGACACGCTGGTAATTGGCTTAAACAGGAGGAGAGGAGAGGAGAGGAGAGGAGAGGAGAGGAGAGGAGAGGAAGAGGAGAGGAGAATTGGGTGAAAAGGGGGGATGGAGGAGAAGGGAGAGGGGAGGAGGGTAGAAGAAGGGATGTAGCGATGAAAGGGTGAAGCTGGAGGGATGAGATGATAATCAGCATGGAGGAAGATGAGATGGAGGGATAGGGAAGGGGATGGGGGGGTGTTGGGATTGTAAATGAGGAGGGATGGAGAGCCATTGATCAGCTGTCACCACAGTTTACAATGAGAGGACTAACAAGCGTCAACACTCAGAGGCTATATGAACTCTGTAGTGTGCACGTGTATTTACATGAAGTACATGTACAGTATGGCCTGTGCATCCTCTGAGTGTATTCTTCCTTTGATGTAAAACCGAATTGGTACACACACTTTTGTACCTAAGTGTGCCAGCAACTGTGAACAATTATACACCTCACAAATTTTATCACTTTCTGTTGAGTGCAAAGGCAAAGCTGTAGCGTGGATTAACCATTAACGATGCCTTAGTCAGACAACCATCAAAAAGATGCTTTATTTGGTGGTTAAAGTTCTATACAGAGTAAGAATACTACTTCTCTTTTATCACAGAAGCCAAACAAATGACATGTCTAAAAACAGACATCATGATTTAAGTGACTGTCCACCATCGTCCCGCCTTCGATCTATTAGTGTTAGGTATACAGTGTGACAAATGTCTGCAGTTGTTGCTGATGTAGTGGTCGGCCCAGAACAATCACAGGCTTCAAGCGTCGATGTGAAGTCCACTCTAGGGTTGGGGCAACATATCGATTCGCAATATATCCTCATCCTGACATGTGTGATATGATTATCTAATCACCCGTGCTAAATATCAATACTTTAATTGACAAAAAACGGCGCTGTAATCATATTTCTCTGGCGATTTGGCTCACTCAAAGAAGAAGTTGACAGCGGGATAAAGATGAAGAAGAAGAAGAAGGAGAAGGATAATGTTTTATTTTAGTGGTCCAACATAAAGAGATTAAGAATAATCTGAGGTAAACGTGACACACAATTGAAGGGAACTGACACATTAATTATTCACTTTATTTGGGGGAAATTTTATATTCTGAAGTTTAAAGGTACGGTTGGTAATGTTATCCAGCATACACTATTTATTTTTTGAGTTTAATTGGTCTTTACACCCCGACAGACATCGACGAATCATGTGCTTGGAAAAATGACAGAAAAGAAGCCGTCATCTCCGGCTGCTTTAATCCTGCATAAACGCCGACCTATCACTGCTGTAAGGTCCTGATGGAAGGTACCAATCAAACACTTCCCAGTCTTTACTCAAAGCTTTTGACCGCCAGAGGTATTCAACGTCTACCGGCTATGGCAGAGAAAGCTCAGGTCAAATGACCCCGGCCATGGTTGCGTGTAACTGCTCGCCGTGGTAAATCGAGAAAGACAGACGCAGAGAAGGAGTTTAGATAAAGCTGGAGGACAAACCAGAGGAAACATTCACAAAGCTTTTTCAGTAATGACAAAAACTGAGGGAATTACATGGGTCTGAAAAGTGACGCCATGGTTGCTGTCTTTCTGCTGCCATGTTTGTTTTTTCACATTCAGTCCGACGATGTAAGGTGTTTTCACACGACTAAATGAGACAGGAGGTAACGTGGTAGAATAAAGTTGAAAGTAATGTGCCGAGGTCGTCTCTCGGCTCTGATACAAAGCAGTTGTGATCCAGTAGAGCTCGTGAAGTTTTGGATAAACGGCGGTAACAAAAGGCTACTGACGAAATCAGGAAATTTAAAGGGGTCCAAATCAGTTTGGAACACATTCTTTCACATCTGTGACACCACACTAAGCAACCAGGGGGAAGAGGGAGAGACTCTTTCTGTCATATCAGTTAGCAGTCCCATTTCTCAAACAGTCTGTCTGTCTGCCCTCGCCCATCACACACAACCAGGTCTGGAAATCAAACTTGACATCTCACACTGTGTGCCACTTTATATTCCACCCAACACACACAGCAGATACTCCTACAAGATGCTCCAATAACTGATTTTATTCCGCAGACAGACACAAAACAACTGCTGCTAGAAGACAAAGATTTTTACAGATTGCCGCCAAAATTTGCTGAAAGAAAGACAAAGGTGCCATTTAATCAGACACAAAGGCTGCTGCAGAGCCAGCCACACGGAGCTGTATCTTTCTATCAATGGCAGATGGAAATTCCTAATTACTAACCCCAGGAAGCCTTTTTGCTCATTCTAACTGGTGGCCACGAAGATGATTAGCCTCCCGTGAACCTCCTAAGCCCTGAATCCAAACCTCTCCTCCCCGCACACGCCTACTCACCAGCATCAATATCTCTATGCAAACCTGCCAGTATCAACTCAATCTATTTTCCAATTTCCCGCAGGGTGAAAGAGTACCACTTACCCCCTGCTCCCCGTCTGCCTATCACTCTACAGTACACCTCTTTATTTTCGCTGATGCCATGTGTTGCCTCCTCTTTGAGATAACCTGGTGTCTTTGTTTTCCTCCAACAAAATGTCCAGACAAAGTAGACGGGGGGCTTTTTATTGAACAGAGGAGCGACAGGAAATCAAGCAGACAACAATTTTCATGAAAATGATTAAGCGTTGACAATCAATTTGTACATAATAGCAATAAATCCTGACTCATTTGAAAGGTGTCGTCAGTGATAAACTCATAAAGATGCATAGATGAGAGATTCTAGCTAACTGCTAAAGTTCTCCTGAGTTATTTAAAGGCACACTAACTTTTCTCCCAGCTGTAGCAGGCAGCTGGTATCAGCAACCATTGCAACGATCCTCGAGTTGGTGGAGACCAAACCGAAGCTTAAATGAGAGTGGGACTAGCGGACTGACATTCATGAGGTGGACACAAAAAACAACTGCAAAGGAACTATACTTTAATTGCACATTTACACCTTTAAGGCAATTACTGGTAACCATTTGGATGTCTGGATTATCTTCTTCTACTGTAAGGATTTATTTACCATGGATTGTGGATTTTTTTGTCTTAATTTGCTTTCATTACCAGATTTTTCAAAACATTTTCCATCCATCCATTAATCCGTCCATACACCTATCTGTCCATCAATCTATCTATCCATCAATCCATCAGTCCATCCATTCATCCATCCATCAATCTATCCTTCCATCCATCCCTCCATTCATCCATCAGTCCATCCACCTATCCATCGATCAATCTATCCATCCATCAGTCCATCCACCTATCCATCCATCCATCCATCCATCTATCAGTCCATCCACCTATCCATCCATCCATCAGTCCATCCACCTATCCATCCATCCCTCCATCCACCTATCCATCCATCCATCCATCCATCAGTCCATCCACCTATCCATCCATCCATCCATCCATCAGTCCATCCACCTATCCATCCATCCATCCATCCATCAGTCCATCCACCTATCCATCCATCCATCCATCCATCAGTCCATCCACCTATCCATCCATCCATCAGTCCATCCACCTATCCATCCATCCATCAGTCCATCCACCTATCCATCCATCCCTCCATCCATCAGTCCATCCACCTATCCATCCATCCCTCCATCCATCAGTCCATCCACCTATCCATCCATCCATCCATCCATCAGTCCATCCACCTATCCATCCATCCATCCATCCATCAGTCCATCCACCTATCCATCCATCCATCCATCCATCAGTCCATCCACCTATCCATCCATCCATCCATCCATCCATCAGTCCATCCACCTATCCATCCATCAGTCCATCCACCTATCCATCCATCCCTCCATCCACCTATCCATCCATCAATCTATCCCTCCATCCCTCCATCTAAATCTATTGTTAGTATGTATACTCGTTAAATAAATGGATAAATTGTTAACGTTGGCAAAATAAGGAAAAAATATATCGGAGGTGAATTTTTTGAAGGTTGTTGAGGTATTCTTATCTGTTGAGGTATTCTTATCTGTTGAGGTATTCTTATCTGTTGAGGTATTCTTACCTATAGTGGCCAAAAAAGGAGAAATTTATCAGGCAAAATGTTACATTTTCTCTATAATTGGCCAAATTGGAGGATTACAGTACAGACTGTATAAAATAATTTGGTGGGGCCGTCTGATGGACCCATTGGTTTCTAAAACTAGAGTTTTGCCGCCTTGAGTTTGCTTCATAGTCTGTATAAAATATGGAAATAGTCTCAGTGACGTCACCTATTTCTTTATGGCGTTTGTGTAAAAAAAATTGTATTTCAACATCACGTTAATGGGACTTCCTTGGCTTTTGGAGCCAGCCCCAAAATGTGTACTCGAGGAACTGCACTTTTTTTACACTTCCACATTGCCTTCATGTTTAAACAACAGCGGTAGAAACCTGTTTCATTTATAAACACTTAATAAAGTCCTAATATCCACTTGTAATGAATTAGAGTGTGTTATGAACCACTGGTTGAATGCTTACTGCTTCTGACTGTGAAAAGGGCGTGTTTATGCCAAGTGTTACCTGTTGTTGATTTGAAAAATTGCTGCTATTAAATAAATATCATCATATTGCTTCAGATTAATTCAGCCAGCCCAGGTTGCACCTCTACGTTACATATAAGACCACAGACCTGACCAATTCATATTCAGGCTCCTCTCTAAACAGCCAACAACACACCAAACACACACACACAGCGGCTTTCAAGCTGCAGAGGAATATACTATCGACCAACCGGGAATTTATCAGCCACAACAATTAATCTTGTGGCAGGCGGGGATAGACTCCCAGCGAGTGTCTGCATCTCTAAGTGTGCCTCTGAGAGAGAAATGGGGCGAGACAGGAGGAGATTGAAGCTACATCTCGCTCTGACCGCCCCTGATGCACACTCACACTCACACTCACACAGAGACCCAGACCACATACACACACAGATTTTAGGGGTCAGCCAGGCACGAGGAGAGTCTCCTCACATTCCTTTGACATGCAGATCAGAAACGATTCTCAGAAGAAGAGAGGGGCGTTCCTTTTTAGCTACATCTGCAGGTTAATTGGTGTTTAAAGACAACGCTAGATTAAAAAAAAAAAAAAAGGAGGATCTGAATAAGCAAACAGAAGGCTGTAAAACTGAGCTGGGCTGTCAAAGGAGCCTAAAAGAGCTATCTGTGTCCATGCAAAGCATCACATTACACCTGCTGTCATCCCCTGACTTTCCTCCATACAAGGCTACATGAATTATTGAGCAGGGACCCTGCTTTGTCAACTACTACATCTCCTGATTGAGCAGGAAAAATATCCCACCTGCTTTCACCATTCATAAAACGACAAGATCCCTGTGTGCAGAAGGTTTTTACCTAAGCTTAAAGTAGAGTCATGGTGTGATGCAGAGAAAAGACAGAAATGCAGTTTGTCACTGATACAGCTGAGCACATGCTCCCTTTTTCTACCCAGTATATCTCCCGCAACAACTGTCTCCACTCTGCCGCTCTTTCCTTACAGAATGCAAAGCCTTTCACCCTACAAACTCCCCAGCACAAAAAAAAAAAAATTACTGTCTAAAAATGTCGATTTAAATGACCAAGTTTGTTCACTCACCTTCGTTTAGAGGGAGAAGAGCGTGCTTGTTGGTCAGTGTGTGTGCTGTGAGCTCCGTTAGCGCAGCAGGCAGCCCTCTCTTCTCCGTCTCGCTCCCACTGTGAGCTGGAGTAGAGTGTGTGTGAGTGAGTGAGTGTGTGAGCCCTCTCACTGGCTATTGTTACAACGCAGGGAGCCAAACTGAGCATGCTCCAACGTGAACAGCCCTTGAGGTTGGCATGGAAACCGGGAAGCGGCTGGCTGCCATGGGCTTGAATTGCGAGGTGCTCCAGACGCTCACAAACACGCACATACACAAAACAAAAGTGCACGCAGGCAGGTGCTGCTTCTGTGCCATCATCCTGGTCATGTTGCGACACTTGATTAATCCCTAATTCTGCCTTGTTTTATTCTATTCAGTCAGAGGAAGTGACAGCTGCTCTGTGGGCTGATGACCTGGATCACATACGCAAGTTAGCACGGGCACCTGGATTAAAGTAATCCACTATAGTAAAGAGTTCTCAGTAAAAGACACCTTTAAACACAGAATAACCACAAACCTGCCAAATTACAAAGACGCTGGAAGCCCCACCTCAGCAGAAGCATATTCTTGAAAACGAAATAATAAAAGGAATATTGTGATGACAATTTAAAATCTTGCAGTTATTTTTTTCTGAATGAGAAGTCAACTGTTGGTGTATTTTTTTACCCAATGTCCAAAGAGGCATCAAGGCGTCAAAAACCCTGATAAGTGTTGTTTCTGTTGGGTGTGAATTATTGATTGTTCAGTATGGAAGGCTTGTTGTTAAAATCTTAAAATATTGATTTTGAATGATGCTTTTCTGCCGCATCACTACACTCCATGTTAACCTGGCCTTCCTCTTCTTCATAGACATGAGTACTGTTCTCTATGAAGGCCAGCAATCTCCTCTTGGCTCACAGAGCGGAATTTCAGCAGAAAAAGAAAAGAAATGATTGACACCAATCAATACAGTATATCTCACCTCATGAATTATGAAAGGGAATAGATTTGTAGATATTTCTGCAGAACCGTCTGGTTGACACAACAACATGGTAGTTCTGATGCAAATTCCCAACAACATTTTCCTCATTTATATGCACAATTATTTACACTGCAGGATGCTCAGAAGCTAATCAAATCTTCTGCTCTGTCAGAGGAACATGTGTCGTGAGAATGAACAATTTTAACAGGCAATGCATCAAGCAACATGCATGAACATTGTGTAACTGCATTGTGTCCTCTGCTGTGTTGTATGACAGCATGCTGCATTATGTTTGGCATTGGCTAATGGGCATATGGAGAGTGACTCAAGGGCCATTCTACAACCCTGACATCCTGTGGGAATAACAGTCACTGTAAGGCAGCATTCAGGTATTGGCCAGACGGCTCTTATTGTGTTTTTAGGTCAATGAAAAAAAACACGAATAAAGCTATAAAGAACCAGCAAAACCAGACCAAAATGGGTTACTTCCAGCACAATCTTAAAACCAAAGGTACTGTACACCTAACACACTTTCTCTTCTGATTCCAACATCCAGACAAGCCAAAATGTACTCACTTTGCTTTTTTTGGTACCGTGCACTAGTATTCACCTGGAGAGCACAAAGTGAGGGAGGAATTATTGGGGAAGCAATCAATTCTGGTCAATGCAGCCCACTTGCTGCAAGGGGTGTGTCCATTAAACACTTGTTATTTTGCATTTCAAGAGTTCTGGTCCGTCATCATAAACAGAAACATGCAAAATAAAATTACATTCAAAGCTTTTAAAGTGTTTCTCCCATATTAAGCAGTTCTGCCACACATCAGTATCACATAATCAATATGGCTTCAGCAGGAGGGCGCTATAAGTGACAGGGGAGGGGTCTGTACATGAATGTTGAAGTGTATGAATATACAGCATGGAATCACTGCCAAGCTGACCATGTTTAAAACCACTTCAACATTCATTAATAGCTGTTTGAATACTGCAGTGACTGCCAAATGCCTGCAGGAGCTTCACAGGTTATTCAATAGTGAAAATGCTCGTGCCAAAAGAGCCATTACTTTCCATTAGAGCTCTGCCATCACATTGACTTTGTGATAGATTTTGGACACAGAGCTCAACTATGTTAAACTTTGGCCATCAAATGTGCTGAATGCAGTGAGGAGGGCAGCCTGAAGACAATCTGGCGGGATGACAAGAGGGTAAAAGTTGTTTGGGCCTAATTTGACTGCAAAGAAGAGCTGTCAGTCTGACTTTGTGAAACCCAGAGTTTTATAGCCGACTCACTGATCATTCTGGCTGGAAGATGTTGATAACAGGAGAGGAAATGTATTCACATCTTCAATGCAAATCAGATGAAGCTCAGACAGCACCAGTTGAATTATTAATCTACATTTTTATGAACTTCAAGCTTGTTTTTTTTCTAGAAGAACTGCACATGAACCCCCAAAGACACTGATGTGTGAGCATGCAGTGGCCTATTTATAGATGAAGTACAAACAAAGTACCATCACATTTGTGTACACCCAAATTATTTAGGTGCACCATTCTCTCTCTTTCAAGCTCTGATTGGGTCTCCACCACCTGCTGATAAAAGTATCTGGATCCTTAGCTGAAACATGTTCAACCTTTTTTCACCAGCTAGCTTACCTTGCTATGCAGTCTTTGGCTCTTAGGAATTGTACAGTGGGATTATCAGAGAATGTTTTCTTAAAAAAACTTCCCTAGCTCTGGCAATGCCTGTTGCCCTCCCCTTCACGGTTTATCTCAGATGAGAAAAGAGCAGAATACAACGACAGAAGAGGGAAGGTCTGGCATCTTATTGGTTGAAACCAAGATGGCTGCTGATGTGGAAATTCCCGAATCGCCTAATGCATCAATTAAAACAAACTTGGTTGTAGTTCCAAGCGGCTTACAAAAAAATGAAGCCTTGCAAAACTGTAGTTTCTTGGGTGTCCACTTGGGGCCGGCTCCAAAAGCCCAGGAAGTCCCATTAACACCCATATTAAAATTCCCCTTTTAACAAAAGAACTACACATGTTTACAGCCAGGTAAAACAAAAAAGTTTGGTCTGAAACGTGTAATTCTTTAAGCAGACACTGCATGCAGGTTTAATTTTTTTACAACTCATTTGATATGATTATACGAAGGCTAAGTCTTTACATACATTTGCATAATAAGCGGTGTAGCTATAATTGACTGACAGGTGGTTGTATTGTATCTGTTTTCCAGCAGGCTTCAGGTTTGCTTTAACTCCAGTTCTTTGCTTATGACTTCATTGATGGAAAGTTCAGTAGAGATGGAATTTCCAATATGGCGACCATGATCATTGAGATCCAGAACACCTCTTCAGAAACCAATGAGACTATGTCCATATTTTATACAGTCTATGTGTAGTTAATGTTCAGGACAAATGGTAAGTATTGGCTGTAAAATCATGCTATGCCAAACTGCATGGTTTTGTGTTATAATAAAGACCATAGGAGTTGGAGTTTGGAAATAAAGCTACCTTAGCCAAGCAACTTCCATCTAAATCATGCATTTTGTGCACTCTGACTGGTTGTAGCTTCTAGAGGCATTTTTGTCTATGCCTGTTGACCCTTGATATTCATAAAGAACTGACAGGTACAAGATTTAATTGCATTCAGTACCAGGCTGTGTATTTATTTAAAACATTGAGAATGTAATACTTCTGACAACAGGAAAGAGTTTCCATTACTTTAGAGTTAGCAGTAATTAAATCCGCTATATGTCGTCTATTTATAGGTGGATGCCCTGATGTAATTTGTTGGTCTGAACTGCAAGTACTACTGTCAATTATGCCATTACTATTGAGCCTAGCTTACTCTGTTACCTTATCAAACTTGTATTTATCCTATTTTAGGCACGGTTTCTTTGAATTCCCCCCTTATCCACTTAATACTTTATAATGCACTGTTTTGTGTTTTTTGAATTTCACATATATTTTGATGCTCTCATGTGTTCCTCTTATTTTGTACTGTAATGTTGGAGCAGCATTTGTCTTCTTACTTGAATTTACCTTATCTTATCTCATCTCTTATATTGTCTTATCTCAACGTACAACTGTCTGTATTCTACATTATGCAGATGATGCACTTTTTTGTTTTCTGGTTTAAATTCAGATGTGTTCCTATATAATCCATTAAGAATAAGGCTTTACTGAAAAGTATATATTGTCTGACCCTGGTGTTCATATTTTGCTCTGTGGTGTTATCAGACCCTCACAGTAACAGTTCTTTGTGGTACTGACACTGAGGGTCGAGATGAGATGAATCCACAGAGCTGCCCCGCTCCATTCAACGACGCACGGTTAGATTATTTATGAGGGCTCCATTGGTTCAATAATTCATCTAGCCCTCGCTCTGCTGTGGGTGAGTCACAGACAAGCCTTTTTCTGAGAACGGGAGGAGAGGGAGCAGGACAACAACCAGTAAGAGAGAGAGGGACAGAGAGAGAGAGAGAGAGAGAGAGAGAGAGAGAGAGAGAGAGAGAGAGAGAGAGACATTTGTAGTGTGCAAACTCAATAAGAACTTACCACACCATTACTTTTTTAGGGCTGCTAAATTTAGCACAGCTTCCATGACTCAGGGGAGGGGAAGCAGGGTTAGCCAGCTTTTAGTGTCAAGTAAGTAACCCTGGAAGCCCACATGCATGAAGCATAACTAGCTAACAAACACAGCTGGAAGTTAGGACAAGACAGGCTTCAGTCATGTCATTGGCCCATATTATTACACACACACACACACACACGAGGGCTAAGAGGGTGTGTGCGTTCACATAATGCAGACCTCACTGCTGCACAATGGCCAAAACTGTTAGCTCTCCTGAGGAAGAACAATGCATTCCTGTTGACTCCCTCGGATAAATGGATGTGTTGACATATAGAAGCGTTAATATAGGAAGTCGTAAAGGAACCTCCTCTGCCAGTGTGTTTAACTGGCCCTTGATTGCTTGGCAACCACAGGGGCATTGTGGGGCACAGTGTATGCTTTTGATGCCAAACAATCAATAGAGTGATGGGTGGCCTGGTGGAGGTTGATGGAAAGCACAATACATAAAGGAGCACAGTGACACACATTCAGAAAAGCGACCACAGGCTCGACACAGTGAACTATATTTGTCTCATTAAATGGGCTTTTGTCTACCAATAGAATCGTGAACTTGAGTGACCTCTTTTTATACACTGTTTGTTTTTTTTATACATTACCTGGTGGTGTAATGTTAATTCACTGTATAGAAATATGGACACCAAATGTTTTCCGACATTCTGTTGAGTTCAAAGATTTCCTGTACTACAGCCGTATTCAACCATGTGATTATTTTTTTGTCATTTAAAAGAGTGTTCGCTCCTGATACAACAACAGTTGTGTGAACAGTTATATCTTGAACCAATGTGCTGAAGAGACAGGAGCCAACAGGGGAGGTGGCCCACATTCCTCAGCAAAATTCTGCTGCTTCATTCATTCATGATGAGTGTGCACAACTGACATCCCTGGGAACAGTATGCTACTGTAGATGTGCTAACTACTATTGCAACTAATGTTATTTATCCTAGCTATTAACATATTTTTTTGTAATGAAATGATTCCGGCCTTGAATTTTCTCCATGGATGCGTAATATGAATTTTGTTTGACAGACCTAAACAGATGACTACTGGCTTCTTTACGGCTAAGACTGAAAGACAACTGATGACGTCATCTTTGTTGTTATTAAAAAGGAAACTCATAGCCTGTTGTCTGCACACCTGATGCTTAGAAAGGCTGAGATGTCGGGAGCAAAGTGGTATGATGAGATATTCTTTGAGTATAATTCTACTTTGTCATAATATTATCTACAGTGCACTCAAAGCGTGCTCTGCAGGACACATTTTATTAGGACTCTTTTGTTGAATGCTTGGGCATACTTTTCTCCATTTTGGTGTATAAGTATCACAAGTTGCAAACATGAGAACACCTCAGAAGTCAGTGTCAATACACCAATACAGCTGAAATCACCTTAAATAGTATCAGCCAAAATTATTCACCTAGCATTCCTACACTTCCCGGCTGCAAAGATAACATATCTATTTATTTTCTTTACAGTTGAAACCCTTGGATAATACATTTTTACAGTACTTTTTTTTTAAAGTGAGAGAAGTGCAAATCCGTCCATTTGAAAAGCAAACCTCAAAGAAATTCTGACAGCTGACTTCAAAGTTTATTCTCATTTCCTGTTAAAAAATTAAACCAGTTGATTCCAAATAGCTAAAGAAAATAAATAAATAAATAAGTTCCTATGTAGTTTGACCATCAGAAATAACTAATCCCATTCATTACATGCATACGCTGCCAACAAAGCATCAGGTTAAGTGTCTTGCCCAAGGACACGTCGGACATGTTGCTGCAGGAGCTGAGGATCGAACCTTCGACCTTCCAGTTGAGAGACGACGACTCCACCAACTGAGCCACAGCCGCACCATAAATCCTGTTTGCAGACCTACATGTTCTGCTCAGCATCATAGAAATACATGTGTGAATTCTTAATTGGCCCAGGGAGAGCCTCGAAAAGGTGAACTGCATTGGAAAGGGAAAATAAATGAGGCCACTTACACATAACCATCATGTCCCATTTACCTCACTTATTACTTCATTTTCCAAGAAAGAGAGACCACTCAATCACAGCGGCATTTACATGTCAGATATTACGTAAATAAAATCGCTCTGACCTAAATTCTAAGACGTGTTAGTGAATGAGGCGAGCGTACAGTATGTGTGCTCCCTCCTGAGCCCCGTATTGGCTCAATGAAACCCCTATGTGCAGAGAAGAGCTTGCTATCATAATCAGCACGCCTGCAGCTGCATAGAACACTGAATGAACCCGGCCCTCCTGATGGGATGCCTTGAAATCCAATTTTCCTGTCAATCTAAGCGACTCCACGATGTTCTATACTGTCCCTCTAATAGCTGAATCTCTTGTAAACCATCTACATGCCTCTCTCATCAGCCTGGCTTGATTGCTCTCCTCCTGATGATACCACAGACCTGGTTAGCGTGTCTGATTTGTATGGCTTTCATCATCATTTCCACCACAAATACACGCTAAACCGTCTCCCCAGCTGAAATATCACCACAGGGGGGACATTAAAAAAAAAGATGCACTTTCTTTTTAAGCTGCTATATTTCATAGAGCGATAGTGCCACAGAACAGAACAGACTGCCAAGAGGTACCAGCATGCATCTGAATAAGTATTAGCTAAACAGGAAATTGCCAGTAAATCTACAGCTCTGCCAGAACGAAACATGACTGGGCTTCATCCATCTGCGAAAATGGCAACTCTCTTAATATTCAGCCTAAATTAATCGCATCAGTTGGTACAGAAAACACAGGGTTTTTGATGCACCGATGCCTCCGTGAAACAGAGCTGCAGACGGTCTAATGAGCTAAATGTTTTGGACCTACGTGGCTGTAAGAAAGCAGAAGCAACATAGACTGGATCCTCTTCAAACGAGGAATGATCCGAAAAACAGTGATCAGTGTTTTTTTCCTCTTCTTAAAGACTCTGCTGTGCGTGGGAGGTGGGAATGAAAGCACATCACCATCCAAACTCCAACCGCGGCAATCTTCATATAGAAAGCTACTTCAGAAACAACACATTTACACATCAATAGGAGAGGCAGGCGGCTGACACATATTATAATAGAGAATATGCTTACAGTACGGCAAGGCTCTTTGAATCTGAACGACCCAGTATTCGTCAGATTGAAGGCAACAGGCGTTTCGCTGTAAACTGCATGAGGCAATTATTCAGCATGAGGTCCATGTCTGCATCCAAGACTCTTGTGCTGAGGGCGATAACATTATGCAACTGCAGTGACATAAGCACAGGTCCAAGGAAAGAGGGAGAAGCCAACAAGGTCGCTGCACTTTGAATAACTGCGGACGGAAAAGCCATTTCAGGAGACCTTGGGCTATCTCGGGATGAAAGGGCACAACAGAGTGAACCCAATGACATTAAGAAGGAGCCGGCGCCAGTATAAAAGAGGCCTGTAATATCAAAACAGCATTGCATCAAGGTAATGGCACACATGCACAAATGCAGGCAGATGACCGTCGCCTACCGAGGCAAAATTCTAACCGTTTCTCTCTGACTGGCTGCAGAGACAAATGGGATCAACGACACATACTCTCATTTTTATTGCATTTGACCTCACCAGTTGAATTTCCTTGCCTCTGGACGAACATGTGACAGTGCTCAAACCCTCACAGTCATGGATCTAGTACTCGATACTCTTCCCAGATTGTTTGGTCGAGCACTTTTACTGGTACCTTAAGCTCCCAAAGTTGCAGTTAGACTCTGGAAAATCAGCAATCAAGATCTTAAATGTTTTTTTCGATTAAATGCATCAAAAGAAAGTCTATTTCCAGCACTTCATGGGGGAGAGACACCACACTTTAATCCACATTTCACCAACCAAATCTCTAAAAGCAAAGCAGATGGACACAGAGTCAGCTCCGGGTGTCGGGATGCTGCTGATCAACTAACCAACCCCTTAACTGAACACACGCATGCTGATTCAGCCGCTTCCAGGATAATCCCCCCCACCCCACCCCTACTGGTAAATATGTGCTGTGACCCGATAGTCCAGAGGAAGGTTATGGACATTTCAACACATCTGCACACACACACACATCTGCACACACGAGCCAGCCATCTTCAATCTGTCAGGTAGAACAGCACAGAGGCTTTCAGTCTCATTAACATTCTGCATCTGGCTTCATCACACAAACACACACACACAAACACACAAACACAAACACAACACCAGCTCCTCTGAGTGAATTATATTCTGCTGGTAAAATGCCACTGCCTCGACTATGTGGAGGGAAAATGTACGAGAACAATAGCTCACTGTGGGGCCTGCTCGTTTCTTGTTTTGTAAGAAAAATGCTCTTGGGCAAAAATCCACTCAGTCAGAAAGCTATTTTTACTTTATCTCTTATATTTATTTCGTGGAACACACTCTAATGGGTAATCACTTCTGCTGCAGCTACCGGGAAGGAGTCGAGTGATTCTTGTTGCGAAAAGAGATTTTTTTTAAATGCTACCGGCTGAATCTGGTGTGTCCATCAGCTGACATGCAGTGCTGTGGTTTTATAGAGATACGATCAGATCAGAGCAGATGATTAGGAACTGTACTGGAAGTAAGGCTGAGCAAAACCTACTCTGAATTTCAAGGGGCGCGGAGTGGGGGGGGGGGCATAAAGTTTTTTAGGGGGAGGATTTTTACTGTAATGACACATTTAGGAATCAAACAACAAAATGAGATCATGCTGTAAAAGTCATAAAATTAATTATTATACTTTTGTCTGCGTGTGTGTAAAGGGAATTTAAGTCGGATGGTTACCTCTTCAGCATTAGTGTTCTGATCTGAATCCTGATGACGCTGTCCTATGGCAGGATTGTGTCAGTCAATCTTGACTCCTGTGTAAAAATACATTTTAAAAATGAAAATTGAATTGAATAAAAGTTGGAGTTAAGTTACCCTTGTGACCAGCGCTGACATGCATTACATTTGGAACCAGAGTCTGCGCAGTAGAGAATGGCTGGGGGAGCTGCAGTATTGAAGTCCCGCCCCTTCCACTGACAAAAACAAACATTTAAAGGACCAATAAAGCGGCTTCTGAAGATTCCTCAGGTCATCCACAGTCCACAGAAGAACAGATTCTTATGTCGGTTTGGAAATGGAGCCTCGCCATTCCTTATGACTCTTATGTAAGTGTTTGTTTTGTTTCCTCTATTTTGTTAATCAGGTGCACACAGCACCACAGGAGCCGGATTTGTCAACAGAGCTATCAATCGTGCCGTTATACTGTACCCCTATTTATAGCATCAAATAACTAAAACTTGCTCCCAAGAAAGAATGAACTCTCGGGCATAAATCAGCATGACAAGAACTGACTATAATAACAGAATAAAGAAACATGAATTTAATGTATATTTTGATTTAATAGACCCTCTATCAACACGGAGGAGGCAGGCTTTATGGCCTTTACTGCAGCCAGTCAGTAGGGGGAGCTCTAAATGTTTTGGCTTCACCTTTGAGGATCTGTCATGTCGTCCATTTTTTTATACAGAGTACATGATTCCTTCTAATGTTTAAAAATGGCAATACAGCACTGTGCGACTTTTGCTGTTTATGTATCTGCAGTAAAATAGGACCAATAAGCTTGAGATGACGAGGGTTTGATCAGGTGGGGTGTGAATGTGAAGCGAAAATTAAGATGAGGCATCAAGATCTCATCAATTCTACAGCATGGAAAGACACTATAGTATCTATATTGATACATTACTTTGTGAAAATGTGATATATGTATTAATGTATTAAAATACCCAGATGATCAGTTCTTTATGACCCAAAACACAAATCAAGTTGCAAATTTGTCGTTATTACATTTTTTCCTTTTCAGCAATTTTCAACATTTTACTGCAACCACCTAGTGCCGATATAAATGTACCTTTTCATGTGCACACAATAGTTTTATGAGACTGTAAAAGCGATGGCTTGACCTCTCCATGGCTCACCACCAGGTGTTTGCTTTGATCAAGACAAAGACTTAATTTGTATCCATGTCGCTACATTTGTGGGTGGAAATTTCTGCATCTGCTCCACTCACATTCTAACACAGGTGTTAATGCACAATCTGCTCTTTTTATCTCATGTGCAGCCGGTTGTTTTTTTTTTTTTCCTTTTCAGGAGGACATAAAAGAAAGAAGCAATGAATGGAAGCCAGATAATTGAAGTCTGGCCATAGAGAGTACAGACCGCAACCTTCGAGCATGTAGCGTGGAGAAGAGGGGAAAGAGGTGCAGAAAAGGAGAGTGTGAGGTTGTTAGTGAAGGGGAGGGAAACGGTTGGATGCGGGGTGGAGAGTGAGCACAGCTGGAGTCCAGTCTGCAGCTTTACTCACGGCTACACCAGATGATGGGTGGAGAGGTCACACGTTGAGGGAGCTTTTACCGTGCCAGAGGCTATCAGCCAGGTTCCGCTTTTTAGAAAATGAATGCACGGACGGGAAGCTGCTGCCGGCTGAGGTAACTTCAAAGTGCTCACCTCCATCTTTTATCTGACTTACTAGAAACCTTCCTTACAGTCACTCAACATGGACAACAGTAAAGCCCCGCTTCCAGATCATACTAGTGTAATAAGGGTTGTAGCAATCATCGGCATCTGTTGATATTTGATCCTTTATTTTTCTTATTATTTCTCCTGATAATAATATTATAGGATGAAGGCTCCAAGAGAAAGGTTTATACCTCTGAGAACACACACACACACACACACACACACACACACACACACACACAACAAATGAATGATGTAAATATACTAGAAACTGATATGCTTTTCATGTAAACTGTTAAAAAATACTGGACTCTGGTCGATAAAAGGCTGCAAAGAACACAGAATACCAAACAGCATTTTATGGCCTGTGTTGTCAATATCCACATACATTTACTGTAGTGTTTTTTTCTATATTCATGTCGTTAGAAAAAGCATGCAAAATTCATGCTTTCATATGTGAAATCAGATTGGAAGTCATTGCAATTTAAAGTTAGTTTTTCACACATGGAAATGCTAGGAATCAAACCCCCAACATTCCGGTTGAGAGATGACCGACTCTACCGCTGAGCCACAGGCCGAGTGCAAAAGATTACCATGAAGTAATATTAATCTTGTGTTAATCACAGACCTTATTTCAGTCACCTTGTTAAGAAATTTAAAAAAAGAAAACGAATAGACTTCAACACAGAAGTCTAGTCTAGTCAAAATGTAAGAATGTTTCATCTGGGGTTTTTGGACTCTTCCTGGAGCCAACTGTACTGTCGGGATGATGCTGAGATACATTGCACACAAAATATGCTCATGCGCACAAACTGCCCAACTTAACACATCTCTGGTTTGGTGACTCTGTCTGCATATCGAGCGATCCTGCAGAGCATGTCAACTCCAAGGCTGAGAGATTGATGGTTTAGAGTCTGTATTTGTTTGTGGAGAAGAAGTCTGATAAACTATCCATGTCCTTCACATCAGTAGATGTTTTTTAGAGGTGCGCTATGTTTGTGTTCATGTAAGATAAGAGAGAGCGAGAGAGGAGAGAGAGAGAGAGAAGGAGAAAGAGGGAGAGTTTGTGTGTTTTTTTGAAGGGATCTCTCAGCCTAGGCAGCCTTGTCAGACTGACAGAGCATTGATGCTAAGCGCTTGTATTAGCATTTTATCAAGTGACCTTCCTGCTCTCCAGCCTGCCTCTGAAAAAAAACTGTTTTCTTTTCCACTCCAGCCTTCAGTCATCCTTCCGAAAAGACACGAGAACATAGGATAGATCACTATCCCTCTGAATATCCAAACAATATCAACTCCATGTGTATGCAGCCCTGTTTATGTGCTGTGTGTACATGCAGTGCAAAGAGGGCATAATTAACTGTTTCACCTCCAGCAGCAGCTTTCTGATGCTCTCCCAGAGGCACATTATTGTTGCCTCAGCTGCCTGATTGTTAATTACTCCTCTGGTAATTAGTGCTCGTCCATAATTGGGATAGGGACTCCTGACTGTCATCCACCCACGATGCCCTTTGTTGATTGTGTTCATTGTTGGACGGGTGCACACAAACACACACACATATATAAGACACACACCGTCAGTCATGCTGCCTTCATGTTTCCGTGCATGCAGCTGTGACTGATGTTGTCACAGGACACAAGGGGATGAGTTAAAGTTCATCCTGCACGCGGGATGCAAGAACAATGGAGGATCTACAGGGACGATGGGTTTGGGGTTTGATGCTCACTGCACTGCCTTGAACACACTCCCATCATCACCATTATTGTGGAGCTTACTTTTTAGTTTTTAACCCGGATTCAGAAATATGAATCTGCAACAAAAAAGTTTTTTTTTAAGTGCAGTATCAAGGCCAGATTTGTGAAATTTTCCTCATTTTTTCACTCAGGAGAAATCACTGCCATCTTGAATCAAGGTGAAGTTCCTCTCATCAAGGCTGAGTGCCTTTTGACTGACAAAGTAAAGGCTTTTTGTATTTATCCTTCTTTCTGCTATTTAAGAAATGTTCATGTCTATTTAAAACATGCTTAAGCCTGTTTTTTTTACACACATTAGTCAGAGTCAAAGCTCATTCAAGACAAGATGTAGATCTCAAAGATCATTCCCTAATTTGTATACTCCTCGTCTGCACACATGGTTAATAAAGTAAATCAAAGCACCTCACAACAAAGAGCGAAACAGCGCCCTTTCTGTCAGTTTTCTTTTAACCTTTGTCTTAATCGGAACATCAATGTTGTTTCTTTTCTCTTGTTTTTCATCATCTGTGGTTATCATCTTTGCTTTGTTTGTGGCCAATGTTTAATTCCTTGAAGGACAAAACTAACCCGTGCTGGCTTTTTTGACGCAACTTGTTACTTCACAGGCATTTAGTCAACTGAAAGTCTTAGAAATTATAACTTTACACCAATAAAATCTCCTGCAGCTGATGGTACTGTACGTGACAGGGCTGTGTGGTATGGTTAAAGTCCTGCATTCGTTTTCTGTACCAGCCTATGCATTGAAAGGTCATCAGAGCTGGAGCCAAATCGGTTTACATCGGCTATGAGACTGTTGGCTCCCTGGACAAGTGACCAATAAACCCCATGGCCCAACAAATCCACTATCCTCAAACTCCCGACTGACTACTTAGACTGTATCAAAACAAAACAACCACAAGATGGTTTCACTCAGTTTGAACAATCCAGAAAAACTTTCATGAGCCAGGTTATGACATCACACGGTATCATACTGCTTGCTTTCACCATTACTTATAAAGTAATTATTACTTATAAACAACAGCAAAGACTTGCATCAGACTTTAGTATTATTTGTGTGTTTTTGTATTTGTCTGATGGACAAGGATATTGGCCAAAGCCTTGATATGATTAGTGTAAGTGTTACTACAAACATCCACAGGAGTCAGTACAAAAGTAATCATATCTAAGGCCACACTTTAGTCTAGTAAAGTGCTGCAATTTTTTGTATACTGTGCAAAAAACCGCTCATAACCCAACCCCCTAATCCTTTAATGACCACAGTAATGACAATTACTTAAGTAAATGGAAGTCAATGAACTAAAAAAACACCTGATCTCAGCCAATAAGTTAATGGAAGGTAATTATACTGTGTCCGGCCAAGCTGAGCGCGCTCCAAAACAGAACCAGTACATTAGGATGCCTGCTGCAAGCGTACACACATTAGCATTACAGGACCCCGGGGCACTCACTGTATACCTGCTTTCTTTTGGCTTAGCCTGACAGATCGACCTGTCTTATTAAATCTACAGTTATTGACTCTTAGTTGTGTGTGTGTGTGTGTGTGTGTGTGTGTGTGTGTGTGTGTGTGTGTTTGTTCGTGTGTGTGTGTAGCCTGCAGGAAGTTGTAGGAGTCTGCAGGTCCACTGCTTGACCTTTTATCACATCACCTCTCTGATTAAATCCATGTAGAGCTCAGATAAGGAGCAACGAGGCTCTACACTCTGTGGAGGAAAATCTATAAAATCCTACAGTCAGGGGTCTCCAATAGAGTTTGAATGTGTGTCACGTTCAGTTACAAAGTAAAAGAAATAGACAATGAGTGTGTGGACATATTTTAAATGTACTAAATATTAACAAATATATTCACTGATTGAATTTTTAAAAAACTGCTTAGGTAAGCATTTGGTTATAGACTAAATCACACTCTAGGGATGTTCATTTTCTGATGGGAATATTTAGTAGTTGTTTTTTGGCTGGCCTACCTGTAAGGTTGTAAATAAATGCTCAATACTTTAATACTTTTTGATACCATGTTAAAAAGGTCTTCTTTATTTTATTTATTTTTTAACAGTATTAAAAAGTAACAAAGCTTTAAAAAGCTAAAAATCTTCCAATATTTCAAATTCAAAGCTGCTGCGAGAGGAAAGCCCAATTCACACATAGTCTGTGCGCATCGTGGTCCGTCAGCACTCGGTTGTGCTTGGCTGCCACTCTAGTCAATCATTGTGTTCACACGGGGCGCGCTGCCGTCCGTCTCCGGAGCGTGTCACCGACGGCACTACGCTCTGCTCCGTTTCAAATACGCAGCGAGTCTATTTTCGCCGGAGTGCGCTGCAGGAACTCGTCAAGCTGGACAGAATATGACAACCCGGACAGGAAGTCAGACAAGGAAACGCACAGAGCATCCGGTCAATTTCAAAATAAAACACAATATACGGATTCTCGATTGTATTTTTCATCACTTTATCAACATGACGTCAAAACAGGCACCGAATTAACAACAATGCATCCTCAGAAAGACAAAGCAACATGTTGTTTGCATGTTTTTCTCTTTGTTCCCGCGGGATCTTGTAGTTCTCCTGTGATGTGTCATGGGTGCGCTGACGTCCCAGAAACGGCTCCAGTGTGAATGGGCGCGAGCCGTCCGACGGAGCAAAACCGCGGCGCTGACGGACCGCGGCGCGCACGGGGTATGTGTGAATTGCGGGTTAGAGAGAAAGCAGCAGTGGTCTGTTCAAATTCAACTCTGGGTTCAACTTGATAATGAGTCTAAATTGCACATATACCTCGGCAAAATTACAGTACCAAAACTTTGCCAATTTGTGCAATACAGACATAGTGCTGGAAGTTACTTACATTTTTTCATTAATAAGAACAATAAATGACCCAATATTATGAGCATAGGACTTCCTATTTCTGTTGCAATGGAATGGAAACGGATGAATTGGGTACTGAAGTTGAACAATCTGGTATCATGACAACCCTAGTTTCCAACTCATGATCGCAGTTTCCTTGAAATTATGAACCTTGCTTACCAAGCCAGTACTAGCATTAGCCGTTAACTTAGAGCGTGTAAAGCCTTGACTCTTCTCCAGCCGGACCCTGTAATCCAAATAAGGTCACCTCTGGGAGTAATTAATGTATCAGATACCAGACTGAAGGTGCCCATCCACGTTGCCAATCAATAAGGATCGTTGGGCACTTGTACCGTCTGGCTTTGAAGATATTCAGACCGGAACTGTAAGTGGCCATGAATCATCTACACATCAAGACGTTCAGAGGAGATGGAACAGCTCCTTCTGTATAAGTACAATTCTTACACTTAAGATCAAAATATTTCATTTGAAAACCTTGCAGTTGTTGCGGTTAGCTGTTTGTATGTGCAACCAGCACAACGTTCATTGCAAATACATTTCTTTGGAGTCATTTGAATTTTTATTCTGTCTTCTTTTTTTTTTGCTCTTTCAATAAGAAATGCAATGCCAGGTTTACTTCAGCTTTGTGTAGCCTTACACACATAATACCACCAACAACAACAAGAACACTATTAATTATAATTTAAAAAATATCAGTATCAGATCTGAGAAAAAGTGGATGGTGCAACTCTACTTTCAGAAAAGCAACCAAATGGAGGATTACTACGGTGGTGTGCTCCACTTCTTGTTGTTGTCTAGGATGATTTAACGCAAGATAATAGATTGAATACGACAGAAATATTAACATCTATCTCTGAGACTAAACACTGATATTTTTCCCACATATATGACATTCATAAAGTGTCCAACAACGGGCTCTTATTAGCCCCACTAGTTTTAAAACACAAACTTACAATCAGGAAAATTAGTTCATAAACAGCTGATAAAACCTAGAAAAGTATGAAATGGCTTGTCATGAATCCATCATATTTACACGCTCATTTAAATAAACGGATACACGTTAAGATGCCTTGGCGATGTTCCTTTGCACATGATTGAGAAAGAAATGGAAAAACACTGTCATAATTAGTGTTCGCTGGTAAATCGAATCCATAAGTCAAGATTCTTATTCCACTTAATGAGCCAATCATTTCCGCCTCAAACCATGCACGCCGAACATTATGCGAGATAAGCAGTTACAGGTTTTAAGGAGCACTAATACATGTCTTGTGGGGGGGGCTTAGTGAAAGCACCCATGACAATTTAAATGGTTTTCCAGTCATGTGACCCTCTTGAAAAAAAAAAGACTCCAACTAAGTCGGTTTCCATCAACTATTTATGTAAAGCAAGCCTGAGGTTCATTATACATATTCTCCATTCCTGGAAAACAAAGAAACTGCTGCTAGTGCAAATAAGACAATTTTACCGTATTCATTAACATTAACTGATTGTCGTCTGGAAACGAGCCAGAATTCCCATCAGCCCCGGAGGCATTTCCAGTCATGGCTTGGATGCACCTGCCTGCTGAAGCCCAGTCAACCCCAAAATGTTGCTCTGAACGACTCAGAGAAGCATGCATAAGACTCCAGGGACCCCCACAGGGAAACGAAGAATAACTTCACTGCCGAGCATTTCATTAACTAAATGGCATCACATGGAGAGAACAGAAAATAAAGATGAATGTGGTCATTATTCTATTGCCTCATGGTTTTAAATTCTCCCATCTTGGATATAACATCATATCTACTGACAGAAATCTGATCAACTGGTATTGATCCATGAAAAATAAGACAGACACCAAAGTTATAGTCCTAAAGGGCAGTGTCCAGTCTGTCCGGATAATTCCCAAAGGTAAGGTCGGTTCAGCCTGGTAGCTGTTTCCCCTCAATTTGATTCAGGTAATGACGGTGTTTAGTGGGCATCTGGAGGGTCAGAGCTTTAACCTTGAGAAACAATGTTTATCAGAAAACAATGCATCAAGATGGTACGGTCAAAGTGTAATTGAAAAGGAATTCATTAAGATCAATATTGGTAAATCAAAATTACAAAAATTTGAAATTGGCTGAGATTGAATGCTCAACGCTTTAAAACCGAGGTTGGATATTAAAGTGATCATGATGTCATCTTCCATAACCACTGTGAGATCATCAATATAGAATTATTATTCATATAAAAGGTTATGTATTGTTTAGCTTACAAACTAAGCCATTAGACCTCCTTACTTTGCGATACATCTAACTATTGGTCACTTTGTATTCCCATTATGTGAGAGAATTGTACACAGCATTTAAGTTGCTTTAAAACCGTTAGCACTTCATTTGCCATCGTAATAATATGATCTTTATGCAAGTTCTCAAATGCCGTTCCTATTTTAATATCTACCACAGTGTGCAAACACTTGCGTTGACCAATGACTGGCAACTACAACAATGAGTTTATCTATAGAAGAACTTTCGGCCAAACCGACATGTAACCAACAACGGTAAAATAGCGTCAATATCAGCAGTGCATTACATTTATGCAGGAACCTTCTTTGGTCTCCTAAAGCTAACATTAGCTAGCTAACGTACTTGGGCGGTTCTAGGCAGGGGCCAACAGGGACCAGTGTCCCTGTAACACCGAGCTTGGTCCTCCCTGTGGCCACCCCTCCAAAAGGAAGAGCACATACACAGTAACTCAACAACCGGACTCAAAATCTATCATTAAATACTGTTACTGAAACAAATATAAAACATGGTATTTAATGATTTGCGCTATGTTTTGGCATATCATATATATATATATATTTTTTTTAAAGCGATCATCTTTGTCTATTTTTCACCTGGTTTTAATGTTCCCCTCTGACAAAACAACTGGCCCCAGTTTGGCCCCCTCAGTAAAAGTGGTCTAGAACCACCACTGCTAAGGTAGATTACATTCCGGCAAAAAGCAATAACAGATTATCGACTTTTGGCCAGTTGACCACATTGGGTTCGGTGTACATCACACCTCTGTTCTTTCCGACGCCCAGGATGCTTATTCCCACCAACAGAGCGCAAGCATGAGGAGCAGGATGCTAAATGCATTTCACTTTCAGGCCACCAGTGTCAGTCAATTTTCTAAAATTTCCACATAATAGGCTACCTTTAAATTGAAAAGAGCAGATTTTTCTTCTAAGAAAATATAACCAAAATGAAAATGATTGGATTTGTAAGAAATGATTAACAAATAGGCTATACAGTATTTGCAGCTTAAATTCCTAGTTTTGAGGAAATCAACATCATAAGTAGAACACTGATGCAGGTGAAGTGAAATCTGTTGGCTGCTGTAGGTGTAGAAGTCTATGGATGAAGACTGTGTGGGTCATTAGGGCAAATAATAAACAGAAGAATGTTAGTTTAAAATCAAAATTGAAAACCACACACTCACATATATTTTCAGGAGGAGGCTACTTCAGGTGCAACACTGACTGGTGATGCAATGAAAAAGACACTAGGTATCGTTTTCTGTCTTCTCAATGTATTGCACATTTTTAATTTGTTTCATTTTGTCTTTCGATCTTGTGCGGACGACTTACTCAGAGTTGCTTTGTGAGCGCTTTCACCTCCTCCAGCCCATCAGAGAGAAGAAGTCCTGATCCTGGGGTGGATTCAGGTTCAGATCCAGAACGCAGGTTTGAAGACTCGCGTCTCCGCAGATTGAAGGATCTGATGTGAGTTGCAGACCAGGGATCCGTGAAGACCGCCAGACCCGGAGGATTGATGCACTGATATCAAATCTCACACTGGTCGTTCATCAGGCTAATAAACTCTTCGTCCTCCCCTCGTGCTGGTCTGAGGGGGTTAAACCGGAGGATCCCGGATACACGACCTCTTTCTTTGCTGGGGTTCTCCTTGGGAACTGTGGTGCCTTCACGAGCAGCTCGTAAAATGAACACTCAAGGTAGAGGAAAGTGGATAAACCACTAGAATCGGTTTTCATTCATGACAAGTATTTTAAAGTAGCCTGATAATAATGTGGTTGTAGTGTTATTCATATATAAAATGAATGTTCAGAAAATACATTACTGTCAAGTCTTTTTAAAAAATCAAAAGGCTAAGATCTGCTTTTTTTTCATGTCTGTAATGGTTTAAAAAGCAACACTTTTATGTTTCTTTTGAATAAATAAAATACATAGTAACATTTTTGAAAGTGTTTCAGTAGCCTATTTGTACGATGAATGCAAACACATGATTCACCTTTTCAATCTGTTGTTATGTGAGATGTATTAGGCATAATGTGTTATTGTTGTATTATTGATGTATTATTCACGTGCAGTAGGCATAAACATACCATTTCAACATCGATCTAATAACACTGTTTGTCTATTTTCAAAGTATCTGTTGCGTTTTCCCGTGGCACGCTCAAATTCTCCTATTCCTGGCAGCAAGTGAAAGCAGCACTAGCCATAGGACAATCGCTCTCACTCTGCTCCTGATTGGCTCAGATGAAACAAGCTGGCTGTGGTCACACTCTGCCCATATGTCCCCCTCCTCAGCCCCCTCAAGATCATGGTGGTGCTGTCTGTCTGTCAGTATATGAGACAAGTCTGACCCTGATGTGTCTGGCAGCTACTGGCTCCTCTTCTTCCTCATAGGCTACTCTTAATGGCCAAAATATCGAAATCCCAGTATATTGTAAAAAAGTAAATAGAGTTTTTCTACATTTTAATGGGGAGTTGCAGCTTTACCAGCCCAAAGAATTGCATTTAGTGTTATCCCTTTCACTTTTACAACAGGAGACGTTAACAGATTCCATCTGAAAAAATATGCAAAACTGGTTGTAATGTCTGTCATTGTGACAGAAAGGTTGTGTGTTCAAATGCATGTTTTATTATTGAAAGGAAGCATTCATTTAAAAAAAAAAAAAGAGGCTACATTTGCATTGTATAACTTAGTTGGTCAAATCCCTGAGCAAATATTAGAAGCTCAGTTAACTCACATGTTTATGGTAGCAGGAGAACTTTAAACCTGAACACGCTTCAAATAAAAACTCCAATCATTCTTTGTGTGACATTATAGGCCCTTGAGTTTAATGTGATTGTGATATTCAACACTTAACAAGATGAGATTGATTGTGTAGTAGCTTTGTGTTTTTTGCTGAGTAAAGACATTTGTTCTGTGCGTAGTGGACTTTCTCTCTGCAGACCGAGGCTATCGTCTCTTTTATAACTATGCTTCCAGCCTTTAACCTGGGGACTCTCTTTTGTTGCTCGACCACACTATTGTGAACTTGTGGATAGTTGCCTGGAAACAGAAAAAAAAAAAAAAAACCTTACCTCCCATGGTCCGAGGGCAACCACGGTAACTGATATCACCAGAGGACAGCCACTGTTTACTCCCATCCATGGAAACAGACCCCTGCTGGTGTCTTTTCACAGGGGATGTGGATACAGTGACACAGGATGTCAGCAATCTATCTTTTTTAACATGGCACTGATGTTTATTCAATATAATTCTAATTACTAAAGCATGTTAAAAAGAGCCCCAAATCATGAATAATGCCTGACATATAACTAAATCACGTTTCATTGATTCTTGTTGTTTTCTTCTGACATTATTCTAACAACTTTATACTTTTTTTTCTTGCACTTGATGAACTTCAGTCTGGGATTCTTACCCTATTAGCCAGAGGTTAAAGAGCTGACTGAGAGCCCCACTGCATGTTCCTCCTTCCTCATCTCCTTCCTCTTTGTTGTTTATACCTATTTCAACTGAACACATCCACATGCACACACACACCATCTCCTCATGTGGTGTAAGTGGACAGGAAGAAACCATGTTGTGACAATTAGCTTTAATTCACTTGTGTAATCTCGACATTCCCCTTGTCTCCCATGTTGATCCTTTAATGTTTGAAGGCAGCGGAGCATATGGCCTCAGTAAAGTGCAGACAGGGCAGGAATTTAAGGCTTAGGAATCATTAACAGTTTAAAGAAAGGAAAAGAGATTATTTTCACTGGTGCTCAGAGACCCTGCAGCTTGTGGAGCTTCAAACTGCAGTCACTAAGTGTTACCGCAACAGTTCATTAAGTCTCTCACTGACAGACCATCAGGACCTCCACACTGTGAGTGAGCTGGTAATTCAGTAATTCGGTTTACAGCTCAGCTCAGGGATGCTGCTCACTAGGTTATAAGGTAGTAGACAGCCATTGGTTGAGATTCCAAAATGTCCTGTCACTGATATCCATTTAAACGCTTAAATGTAGGCTTCATAGCTCATATTTCATATTTGATTTGATTTGCTCATTTCAGTGTATGGTTCCAACACAATAACACACAACGTGAAATATTTTCTCTTAATACTGAAACACTGTCGAGCAAACAGGAGCAGGGAGAATTTAAAAAAAAAGATACTGTTGGCTAACCCGTTGTTTTACATTCATTTTCATTCAATACATTCATTATTTATGTGAAGACATGAAAACAAAACTAAACACAGGCTATAAGGTTTTCAGTAGCATATTGATCTAACAGAAAATACAGGGAAAACAACAGGTTTATCCCAGGATCATTTCTTTCTGTGAAACTGCCCTGCCCTTTTATTGTGTTTAGATTTGCTAACATTGTGTTTTTTGCTCATACTGTGTATTTGGACAACCTGCTGCTATAATGCCACAATTTCCCAGTTTGGGATCAATAAAGTAATTCGATTCTATTCTATTCTATTCTGATGTTTAATACGGGGAAAGGATGAAATAAGACTGTATGAATGAAAATGAATATATAATTTCAACTATAGCATGCATACAGAGTAACAGTAATAGGACACATGCACCAGCAAATAATTATATTCTATTTTTATACAGCATGCATTGAAAAAAAAAATGATCACAAGCAAAGCAAGCTATAAGTGGAATTATTTAAAGTTGTTTTCATGGTTTTCCTTGTTTTTATTCTAAGAAAATGTGATCAAAAACAAAAACCTATAGCTGTTTTTTTTTTCACTCCAATTTGTGTTAGTGTCTGACAAAGAAATTAAACGTTGCACTTTACTTCATTGATGTCCTGAAGAGCAAGATTATTTTTCAGATATAGACCTAACCTTCTTACATTGTTTGCTTGAAGACAACAATTGTTTTCATACCTTTTGCAAATCAAGAGCTTTGCCTCCTGAAAGATTTTTGTTTCATGGATCTGTATGGATTAGTGAGCAACTGTACATTTCAAACATGTAAATCTTAAATAATATTAGATAGTAATTTAGCAAGTTTTTTAAAATTTAAATGGGTCAGTCTAACATAATGATGTTATTCGACCCCATTCATCTAAAGTTTAGATTAATATCAGATCAAAACATATCAACTGTTTATGTACACTGACCCACACAACTAGTTTACTACAGGTCATACATGTCATACATTTGCCCTGAAGATGCCCTGTTTTGATTTGCCTCCTGAAAGTTTTTTGTTTTTGATTTATGGATCAGTATGTACGGTGGCCTTGAAGTGCAAAACACAACAGCAAATAAAAAAACACAACAACAAATTACAAAACACATCAACAAAGAAGAAAACACAACAACAAATTACAAAACACATCAACAAAGAAGAAAACACAACAACAAAACACTTCAACAAAGAAGAAAACACAACAACAAATTACAAAACACATCAACAAAGAAGAAAACACAACAACAAATTACAAAACACAACAAGAAAGAAAACACAACAACAAATTACAAAACACATCAACAAAGAAGAAAACACAACAACAAATTACAAAACACAACAACAAAGAAAACACAACAACAAATTACAAAACACAACAACAAAGAAGAAAACACAACAACAAATTACAAAACACATCAACAAAGAAGAAAACACAACAACAAATTACAAAACACATCAACAAAGAAAACACAACAACAAATTACAAAACACAACAACAAAGAAGAAAACACAACAACAAATTACAAAACACATCAACAAAGAAGAAAACACAACAACAAATTACAAAACACAACAAGAAAGAAAACACAACAACAAATTACAAAACACATCAACAAAGAAGAAAACACAACAACAAATTACAAAACACAACAACAAAGAAAACACAACAACAAATTACAAAACACAACAACAAAGAAGAAAACACAACAACAAATTACAAAACACATCAACAAAGAAGAAAACACAACAACAAATTACAAAACACAACAACAAAGAAAACACAACAACAAATTACAAAACACAACAACAAAGAAGAAAACACAACAACAAATTACAAAACACATCAACAAAGAAGAAAACACAACAACAAATTACAAAACACATCAACAAAGAAGAAAACACAACAACAAAACACTTCAACAAAGAAGAAAACACAACAACAAATTACAAAACACATCAACAAAGAAGAAAACACAACAACAAATTACAAAACACAACAAGAAAGAAAACACAACAACAAATTACAAAACACATCAACAAAGAAGAAAACACAACAACAAATTACAAAACACAACAACAAAGAAAACACAACAACAAATTACAAAACACAACAACAAAGAAGAAAACACAACAACAAATTACAAAACACATCAACAAAGAAGAAAACACAACAACAAATTACAAAACACATCAACAAAGAAAACACAACAACAAATTACAAAACACAACAACAAAGAAGAAAACACAACAACAAATTACAAAACACATCAACAAAGAAGAAAACACAACAACAAATTACAAAACACAACAAGAAAGAAAACACAACAACAAATTACAAAACACATCAACAAAGAAGAAAACACAACAACAAATTACAAAACACAACAACAAAGAAAACACAACAACAAATTACAAAACACAACAACAAAGAAGAAAACACAACAACAAATTACAAAACACATCAACAAAGAAGAAAACACAACAACAAATTACAAAACACAACAACAAAGAAAACACAACAACAAATTACAAAACACAACAACAAAGAAGAAAACACAACAACAAATTACAAAACACATCAACAAAGAAGAAAACACAACAACAAATTACAAAACACATCAACAAAGAAGAAAACACAACAACAAAACACTTCAACAAAGAAGAAAACACAACAACAAATTACAAAACACATCAACAAAGAAGAAAACACAACAACAAATTACAAAACACAACAAGAAAGAAAACACAACAACAAATTACAAAACACATCAACAAAGAAGAAAACACAACAACAAATTACAAAACACAACAACAAAGAAAACACAACAACAAATTACAAAACACAACAACAAAGAAGAAAACACAACAACAAATTACAAAACACATCAACAAAGAAGAAAACACAACAACAAATTACAAAACACATCAACAAAGAAAACACAACAACAAATTACAAAACACAACAACAAAGAAGAAAACACAACAACAAATTACAAAACACATCAACAAAGAAGAAAACACAACAACAAATTACAAAACACATCAACAAAGAAGAAAACACAACAACAAAACACTTCAACAAAGAAGAAAACACAACAACAAATTACAAAACACAACAAGAAAGAAAACACAACAACAAATTACAAAACACATCAACAAAGAAGAAAACACAACAACAAAACACTTCAACAAAGAAGAAAACACAACAACAAATTACAAAACACATCAACAAAGAAGAAAACACAACAACAAATTACAAAACACATCAACAAAGAAAACACAACAACAAATTACGAAACACAACAAAGAAAACACAACAACAAATTACAAAACACATCAACAAAGAAGAAAACACAACAACAAATTACAAAACACATCAACAAAGAAGAAAACACAACAACAAATTACAAAACACATCAACAAAGAAGAAAACACAACAACAAATTACAAAACACATCAACAAAGAAAACACAACAACAAATTACGAAACACAACAAAGAAGAAAACACAACAACAAATTACAAAACACATCAACAAAGAAAACACAACAACAAATTACAAAACACATCAACAAAGAAAACACAACAACAAATTACAAAACACATCAACAAAGAATGTGTTTTGTAATTTGTTGTTGTGTTTTTTGATTTGTCGTTGTGTTTTCTTCTTTGTTGTTGTGTTTTGTGATTTGTTGTTGTGTTTTGTAATTTGTTGTCGTGTTTTCTTCTTTGTTGTTGTGTTTTGTGATTTGTTGTTGTGTTTTGTAATTTGTTGTCATGTTTTCTTCTTTGTTGTTGTGTTTTGTGATTTGTCGTTGTGTTTTGCACTTCAGGGCCACCGTATGTATGGCTTAGTGAGCAACTGTACATTTCAAACATGTAAATCTTAAATAATATATGATAGTAATTCAGCAAGTTTTTTTTAACATTTAAATGGGTCAGTCTAACATAATGATGTTATTCGACCCCATTCATCTAAAGTTTAGATTAATATAATATTATGTACACTGGCCTTAACTGAGGCTACTACAGGTCATACATGTAACATTTGCCCTGAAGATGCCCTGTCATTACCATCTTTGGTTGACAGCCATTTAACCAATAAGAAAGAGGGGTACTAATTATTGACCAATCGTAACGAGGAGAGGCGGGACTTAACAGGAGCAGCGGAGTCGTCAGCGCTGTACCGTACATGGTTAACGGATACAGCAGAACAGCAGAAAGTTTAATCTCATGAAACTCTCAGAATGAATGGGACGGCCTATTCCAACTTTGACAATCAAGAACATGTCCTGAAATTAGGAGAGACGTTTGAGAAACACCCTAAAAGTGCCTATCACACAGTACGATGTAAGTAGGATTTTTAAATCACCAGCTAGCGTATGTCTGTTTTTACAGTTGCTAATGCTAGTTAGCTTCTTAGCTGAAACCCCGAAGACTGCCGTTTTCCGTGATTTATCAACGTAAGACGTGCTCGACAGCTCTTAAATATTCGCCTGCTGTTGGCACTTTAAAGTAAACAACCAGGTCTTTGTGTTCATTGTCGCCTTCATACGTAAGTTTACTTTCAACTTTTACAAACCAGTGAAGCTCCAGGTGTCACTATGTTAGCTAGTGTTAGCTTTTGCGTCAGTCTGTGCGCCACTGCCATCTAGTGGCGAGAGGAGGTGACTGCAGCGTGGAGGGACACGAACAGTTTCACGTTTCTAAAATTACAATATGAATGTATAATCTGATTTCGTATCTTTGTCTCTGTTTTTTTTGTTCCAGATGATTTCAAACCAGCCTCAATTGACACAGCATGTGAAGGAGATCTGGAAGTGGGCAAAGGAGAGCAAGTTACTATTACTTTACCCAATTTAGAGGTTAGTGTTTGCTGCTCCTTTACCTGCAGGAATACATATGATGCTCCTTTACCTGCAGGAATACATATGATGCTCCTTTACCTGCAGGAATACATATGATGCTCCTTTACCTGCAGGAATATATATATGATGCTCCTTTCTTTACCTCCAGGAATATATATATGATGCTCCTTTACCTCCAGGAATATATATATGATGCTCCTTTCTTTACCTCCAGGAATATATATATGTATATGATGCTCCTTCACCTCCAGGAATATATATGTATATGATGCTCCTTCACCTCCAGGAATATATATGATGCTCCTTTACCTCCAGGAATATATATATGATGCTCCTTTCTTTACCTCCAGGAATATATATGATGCTCTTTTACCTCCAGGAATATATATGATGCTCCTTTCTTCACCTGCAGGAATATATATGACGCGCCTTTCTTTACCTCCAGGAATATATATATGATGCTCCTTTACTTGCAGGAATATATATATGATGCTCCTTTCTTTACCTACAGGAATATATATATGTAACTGTGAATAAGAGCCTTCAATTAGTAGATTTATCTATTAGTTCTCAACTTTAGTATTACTTTCCAACTTTTAAGAAGTAAATTTTCTCTTTTAAGAGCATGTTAGTTATGTTCTCAATATGTGGGCATGACTTCTAACATCGTCTACAAATAAATAAAGAAGTAATTTGATATTTTTACCACTACTTAGAATTAGGTACTTAGTGAGATTGACGAGTTAAAACTTGATCCTGTTGAAATAAAAATCCAAGTAATACATTTTCTGGCTCTATGGGAGAGGACTCGTGTCTTCCTAAGATTTTAATAACTAAAATCTAACCACAATTCTATCTGTTTTGTCTCCAATTTTCTTAGGGTTCAAGTGCTCCAGTAACAGTCTTTAAGGGATCCAAAAGGCCATACATGAAAGAATGCATCCTCATTGTAAACCACGACACAGGAGAGTACAGACTAGAAAAACTCAACAGCAATATAGCTGTGAAGAAAACCAGGTTGGTTGAAATATTGTTTCAATTCAAAAATGTATTGAAGAGTACTATAGATTTAAAAAAATATTTTCTTTATTCCTCTTTCCATTTACTTTAATAAAAAAGCTACAACAAAATAAATGTTGATTTTAAGCTTGACTGAGTTTGTTTTAAATGCGCTAAATAAATAAATTTGACTTGACTCTGTTACACTACTCAACATTAAAATAAGATTTGCTGGAATAGTTAATGTGATCTTGTAACATCCTCTGCTCAAGAGACATGCAGTGGGTCAGAATTTAAGAAATTATCTCAACTTGTACTGCATTTATTGTACCTTTTCACTTGTGATTGTTTGCACTGTGCTTGTTTATTCCCAGGGCTGAGGGCAGCAGTAAGATTCATTCTCGAATGGAGCAGCAAACCAGTCGCCTCAGCCAGCAGGTGAAGAGCAGCAGCAGCAGCAGCAGCAACAACAACAACAACAGCAGTAGCAGCAGCAGTAACAAAACCTCAACCAGCTCAAAGAGCTCTCCTCCTAAAGAGAAGACCTCCCCGGCATCCCCCATGGATGACATTGAGCGAGGTGACAGACACAATGTTTTGAACATTTTAAATTGTTGTAATTGTGGCAGATTAGTGACCCTGCCAGTGTCACCCATGTCCTCACCTTTTTATCCATGCCTCTATGTTCAGAGCTGATGGCTGAGGCGCGGGTCATGGACCAGCTCAGCAGCGGCGACAGCTCCTCAGACTCCAACAGCTCCTCATCCAGCAGTGATGACAGCTCCAGTAGCAGCGACTCAGAAGACGAACGGACTTCTGCACCACCGCCAGCCCCAGCCCCGGCCAACCACAGCATGCCTATCATCAACACCATCAGCAACACCAACAGTCTCCACCAGGAGAGTGGAGGAGGACTGATGAACACACTTAGTAAGTAGCCTTTTCAGCTTCATCTGAGTATTTGCTGCATTGGGATTATCTCATGGGGCTCCAACTGCACCCAAATAAATATCCTGGCAGGTAGCTGTATGCAGATTTAAAAAGCAGTCATAACCAGGCTTTCATAGGGATCCCTTAGATCAAAGATGAGGAAGTAGTTTGGCAGTTCAATAAAATCATGAAAGCAGCCATGAATGACATTTTATGTGAATATTGTTTGCTTCTACAAAATCATAAAAAGCTCACATCACCAGTCCAATTCTAAAACATAAGTTAGTCTCTTGGTTTGTCTCTGTTTGCAAAGGGTTTTACCAACAGGCCCAGAATTTGCAACCAAGCAACACAATGAATTGTGTGCTGATACCTGCCCATTTTGTGAGATAAACTGCTGTGATTGGCTCAACCATGGCTATGTTATCCGAATGTGAGGAGGCCCATGGGCATCTCCCAGGGCAAAGTAACATGAGCTCACAGATTTCTTTGTCGAACATCAATTGTATTTGTTTTCATCTTTGAAATACCAACAAAATAGACCAACGTGTGTGTTCTCATGGCTTTTTTTCAGAGAATGACCTGCAGCTGAGTGAATCAGGCAGTGAAAGTGACTGAACAACACGAGGAGGTGCACCTGCCTGTGAACACCCTGAGGATTTCAGTGAGGAGTCAAAACAGCAGCAGACATATCAGTGCTTTGCTTCCTATAATGTGAGACTGTCTTACTTTCATTTCCACAATCCTGCTCGCTATGACCTTGTTTGCCTTTCTGACAACAAACTTACAAACCTAATTTAATTATATCCCATTTATTTCTCCATGATCTTTATTTTGTGTGTGTGTGTGTGTGTGTGTGTGTGTGTGAAGACTGGATGTAACAGAGATGCCTTAGTCACGAGAGACAGATGTGGATGTGATGCATGAGTGGCAGTAAAACTGAAAACCTTTGTGTAACGTTTCACCTCACTGGATGTCACCCTAACCTGACCGAGCATATCAAAGCCAGGGTGACAGAGGTGGTTGTGTAAACGGGGCAGAGGTTTGTCTTAATGAACCCTTGGAGGTTCAGCATTTCAGCTTAGTCATAAAATAATAAAAGGCTTAATTATGCCTTAGTTCAGGTCAGTTAACAGATTGGGTTCAGCAGAAACAGAATATTTGTGATACAGTGATTTAACAGATTGTTTTATTTTCATCTTATAGAGTTTATGTGAAGTTAGCTTCAGACCCTTTTGATTCGGATTACTGGAACCCGGCTAATTTATTCAAAAACTGCAAACTTAAAATTGACATTTTGTCTATTTTGGAGACCATAGAACAAGCCAAAAACTTAACATTGATGCATGATCTCTTTAGAAATGTGTTAGGACAAAAGTGGTAAAAAACAGTTGCTGACTTGCACACCTAAAAGTCAGAGGAGAGCTTTTATTTGTTACTCCTTTGTGGTTGCGTTTCCTCCAAACTTAAGATGCAAATGAAATATTTACTCGAGTTCTGTTTTAATATCGCCTCAGAAAAAGTCTCTGAGCCTCATTAGCTGCTGGACGCTTCCTAATTTTACAAGCTTCATCCGCCTGCTGTTTCACATCAAAGTGGAGATGCCTTTTTACGACTGGAAAAGTGTTGATGAGCAGCTTTATGAGTTGAAAGGCTGGCTCTAAACCTGCAAGAGAGCCCTTGCATATATTTTTACGCATTGTTGCAAAAAGAAAGTTCATGGCTAATGCAGCTTTAAGAATAAAAAGAGGTCTCAAACTTAAGTTTTGCATTATTTCAGAATATAAGGGCGTCTGATTTCTGCAGACTAGTAGGCATTCTGAGTTATCTCAGTTGGGGTCATGCTTTGTAGCTTTAAACCTGCAATACTTGAATCTAATTATTTATGTTTAAAATATATTCGACCAACGGCGAATCGCTTAATATATTCGGTGAAGACCTTGAAAGCAAAGAAATTGGAATTGCAAGTTAGTAGAAGCTGTATTACAAAACAAGCCAGATGTTTTGATACTTCAATGTGAGAGTCTTAAAAAAAACTTGATGTGCCTTCAGGCTCTCTGCTTGTTTTAACACAAGCCCTCTTCTCTCTGCTGAGCTGCCTATGCATACAGGAAGCTGCTGTTTCTGTCCCAGCCTTTTCTGTCTTTGGAGTCCTGGCTGAATAACACAGTGAGAAGAAGAAATCTGATTTAGAAAAAGTGAATATTTGTAGTCTTAAGAAGGATGGTGGCCTCAGAGCATTATTTGTAAACTATTTGGGAGTCATTTCTTTGTGGAAAAATAAAGATTTTAATGGTTGTTTTTTTTGCAGTTCCATTCATTATTCACTTATGTAACTATGTTGAGTTTATTTTTTGTTGTTGACTTCTTTCAGTTTATTATTAACATCATGTAAAACCAAAAATGATAGATTACCTATCTGTTCACACAACATAATAATGAAATGCAATCTACTGCTTTAAAATAAGAGAAATTATGTATGATTATCAAAAATAATACTTGGATGGAGATTAAGGTCGAAGGGAACAGGGGGGTGCCGGTAGCCTATAGTGGTTAGTGCGTGCCGCATGTACCAAGGCGTAGTCTTTCAGGCGGGTGGCTTGGGTTTGGGTCTGACCTGTGGCTCTTTTCAGCATGTCTATCCCCACCTTCTCGCCCCGATTTCTGACTATCCACTGCCCTATCCCTAAAATAAAGGCAAAGATTAAGGGGAACAGGGTGCACCGTTAGCCTAGCACCCCACACAGAGGCTGAAGTACTTGAGAGCGGGTGGCCCAGGTTCAAATCCGACCTGAGGCTCCTTCCCCACATGTCACACATGCATACGTATAACGCCTAATGATGTAGCATTTGTTTGTTAACTTAGCACATTTTGATAAAGTAAAAATTCAACACTGTTCAGGCTGTAATAACACTTAAATCTCAAAGACAAAGTGATCCATATATTGTTCATAAATGTTCTAAATTCAGATTGAGACAACTTAATTTATCCTGGGAGGGCAATTTGATTCACATCCTGCTAAGTTACATAAACTCATTGAAGATAAAACATAAAACAGACTTATATTGAACTATTCATCACACAGTGGGTTAATATTTTGTGGATCTGTATGGATCTTGTGAATTTTGTAACTTGAATTACTGTAAGAATGGAAGTCAAAGTTCAAAGTTTCGCTGACAGCTTGAGATAGCCTTAACAAAAAACAAAAAACAGTCAGCATCTATGAATTATAAAACAGAGAGCAGCCTCTTATTCTGTTCTGAAAGTTTAAAATGAAACCCACTGTAGGATCATTGTACTCTTTGATGTTTAAACAAATTCCACTTTGTTCTGATAATAAAACTCTTATTATGAAAAACTTTCCCAAAAGAAGTAGATCAATAATATTGAAAATAAGGCAACAACAACAAAAAAAACAAAACACAAGATGAAGGTTCAAGTACAAGGCAAGACAAGTCCACACAGGAAACCGGTTAGAGGGGGGTGAACAGTTGACTGTTTTCAGCAGCATTAGTTAATGTGTTTATGACTCTTGTTGCCTCTCTGAGGAAGTTCAGAAGGGTACGAAGTTCATCGTTTTGCACGTAGCTTTTGGATATGCGGGGGCTATAAATAGACGCTGTGCTGTGAACACAATCAGCCATTATCATCAGCCTGCGCATCACGGAGCCGCTCACCGGGACTGCACGGCTTGTGGAGAGAAACAGACTGCGTTGGTCTGCGGGTAAAATGTTCAGGAAATCGCTCCTACATTTTGGACTGCGGAGGAACCGTGAGCGGTGTCACGGGCTTCAGAGAGTCACCGTTAATTATGGGGACATTCACCGCCTGGACGCATCTTCCGCCGCCGTGATGGGTGCCAACGTCAAACCGAAAACTATGGACGATCTAGGCGGACCAAGTTTTATGGCCACCTTAAACTGGCTGTTTGTAAAGGGGTATTTCCAAACGACGCAACAAATGCAGGTAAGTGGGGTGTGATTGGGGGGGGCTGACGTACACACAGGATGTGTTGTGACCTGTTTCTCCTACATTTTGACAGATAGTGCGCTACTGCAGGTTTTTTCAGTTGTTTTTTTTTCTTATCTCTAACACAGATTTCTGCATTGACTTTCAGTGCGTGCAAACTGACTGCAGAATAAATTATCTGTTCACCCAGATAACCTACGTTATGTGTCAATACACCGTTTTGGGTTTGTGTGCATTGTTTTTTTGCGTCTTGAGATGAACTGACTGACCCCAGTACAATGGAGGTTACCTCTGTTTGCACATCTGACAGCCCATTTAAAATCACGTCCTTTCACTCACTGACATTCTCTGTAGCATAAAGTTGCACTCTTGTTCTCTCAGCTAAGTGGGACACAGGTCAGTCTCATAGGACTATAGATAATAGTGGATTATGAGACTCCCTGGGCCAGGAAATGTAAAAGGAACCAACCCCAAAGTGGAGAAAAATGTGCTGTTAGTGTCAATTCAAGTGATTTTGTGATTCTGTTTATATTCAAAGTTGTGCTTGGCTGTAGTTCAGTAATTGCTTCATTGTTGTTGTCGTTCCTCTTTTTGGTTTTCTTGTGTCTTATTTGTTTGCAGTCTTTTTTCTTGTAGTATTTCTGTTTATTTTGCATGCCTGTTTTTGTTTCCACCCCGTTTCCCTCTGTCTCCTTGAGCACATTTGTTTCCTGGTTGTCGTTTTTGTGTCTCTTGGTTGTTGTCATCATGTTGTCTCCTTGTGGTCATTATGTCCATTGTTGTCTTGTAGTTTTTGTCTTCTTCTCTTTGCAGTTTTTTTTTTCTGTCCTTTGTTGTACTTGTTGTTGTTGGGGATCGTTCTCTGTGAAAAGTGTTTTTTTCCGTGCTAGTTTATGAAATCCATAAAGTCCATAAAGTCCATAAAATGTAAACAGTCACTTGAAGCAGAGGAATGTTGGCTTGGTCCCCTGTGTGTGCAGTTACCCATCTTTGGCTTTTTTTTTTGAGTATTAAATACAATGCCATCCCTTCAACACAGATGCTCTTGCTTGGATGTTGGACAAAGAAACACTGCAGGAGTGCCCTCTAAGTTGCCCTACAATAAGATCAAATGTGATCAGGCCTAGTGATCAACAGAATGTAATGAAGGGTTCTCCAGGGTGTCCTTTCAGTGGGGTGCCCTTTCTTCACAGCTTTCTTGTATATAGTAAAAGTTCAATCAATAAAGATCATTTGAGATACAATAGACGTAGTTGAGAAATATTTTAGTTTGAGTTGGGTGACCCGACCTCAAAAGCTTGAATTACACATCAGTTTTCCAGGTGACAGTGTTGATTGTTTTCTGATTCCAGTTGCCAACAGGTTGCATTATTAAAAATCAAGTGTTTTGCTGTTTCAGTACACACCTGTTTGTTTATTTTTGCTCCCAGATTGAGCACAAAAAGATCTACGGTCCTTTGTGGAAGTCGAAGTATGGCCCTATTATCCTTGTGAACGTTGCCAGTGCCAACTTCATAGAGCAGGTGTTGAGGCAGGAGGGCAGACATCCAGTGCGCTCGGACATGCCCCACTGGAGGACCTACAGAGAGCTCAGGAACCAGGCCTATGGACCCCTGACAGAGTGAGTGAAACCCCCATTCACCATTTAGCTTTATGTCTAATTTTCCCAATCCATTCTGCACCCTTGGAAGTTGTCATGCTGTTATCTACTGTTTAAAAAGACAAGAAAACCAATATTCTTTCAAATACAATCTTGATTTCTGAGTAAGACGTTTCCCTGCAATGTAATGTGCAGAGGTAAAAGTAATCGGGGCGCAGGTAGCGTAACACATGTATGAAGGGTTTAGACCTCCAGGCGGGTTCAGGTCCGACCTGTGGTTCATTTCCTGCACGTCATTCCGCACTCACTCGCCCTTATTTCAACTCTATCCGCTGTCCCAGCCATAAATTCAATCTTTAACTAAAAAAAAACTAAAAAAATAAGTTAAAGTCAACAATATACATACAGTCAGTTAGTAAGTGGACTTTGAAAACTGAGCAGCTCATCTTTAAAAAGATCTTGGCATCCGTAAACATTTTGCTTGAGTGGAGCCGAATCCCTAATCTGTTGTGACTTTAATGTTTATTTTGCCCACATGGTGCAAGTCACTGATTTCAGTTCAATCAAATGAAAAGTTGAGCATTTAGGACGGAGGGGGGGTAGTGGGTGTTGTGCTGTGTAGGTTAAAACTGTCCAGCTAACAACACCTCTTTCCACTTGAGGATTACTTGTGATATGTGATAAAAAGCTGTATTATAAACAGACTTTCTATGATTCAAATTAAACATGATTCTAAATCATTACAGAAACTCAATTTGCGGATACAGAGGAAAAAAACACTAAACACAAGTATTAAATGAACACAATGCACCCTTTAACATAACCATGGATTTGATACTAATGGATGGGATCACATTTTAAAATAATAAACTGATGTACATTGAAACCCCTTTTCACCGTTACTCCGGGCCTGTCATTACTTTCTGTGGACAGATCCCCTCTAGAGTGGGTCGAATGTTTGAAAGTGTTGGCAAATCCACAAAGGCTTCACAAGAAGCTAATGCCAGGAATTAGCATCATGTGACCGTGTACTTGTATCGGATCAATTCAGGGCTGGCTTTGGTCCCTTTGGATTTCGGGGACTGAAATAAAGTGTCATCCTTACGGAAAATAAGAGTTTGTTCATTGTTTATGTGGCTTTATTTCTTCAATACCCTGCACTTGTCATACTTATTGCTTTATTTCTTTCATTAGTTATATTAGTCTGCTTCCTTCATACCTTCTGACCTTCGTCAGTCAGAAGAGTACAGGGACTTACAATCTACGATCTCAGGACCTTTTCTTACTGTCCGTTCCAAAAGTCAGAACTGAAAAAAAGGAAAAAAAGGTTTACTGCTCCCTTTACTTGGAGCGAATTACAAAAAGAGCCGAAACCTTTTAAGAGGATGTTAAATGACTTGGAGGCAGCTGTAGATGTTCTCCATGATGTGTTTGTGGACGATCTTGACAAACATTTATTATTTACATTTGTTATTTGTGTCTTTTAATGTCTAATAATGTACATCTTTTTTTGTGTTTGTACGTGTGGCTGCTCGTTGTTTGTGTGAAACTTTGTAAATCGTGCCAGTACGCTCTTGAAAAAAGAGATTTTTAATCTCTACGAGTTTCTTACAAGTTAAAGTCCTACTTCTCTATTGTGTATCTCAAACCTTTATTTATTCTCGAAGAGGACACTGAGGTTTCCCACATTTTCAATGCAACTGTATAAAAGCAACTGTGAGGCCTGAATGACCCTCCAGGGATTAATAAAGTATTTCTGATTGATTCTGAGATGGAGACAAATCCTAATCATTAATCCTGCTTTGCAGAATGGGTGCAAAGTGGCTGCGCATCCGCAGCATCCTGAATCCTCGCATGTTGAAGCCCAAACACGTCTCGTCCTATGCCAACACCATCAACCAAGTGGTATCAGACTTCATCGAGAGGGTGGCCTGGCTGAGGGAAACCAATGGGCAGGGAGTGATGGTCAATGACCTGACTGGAGAGCTCTACAAATTTGCTTTTGAAGGTCAGCAGACAACAAACAGATGACATGTCCTCATTTACACTGCCGTGTAAAGTCGTCTTTTCTCAAATTCAGATTAGTTACAAAGAGGTGAAAAATGCATATCATTCAGCAGAGGCCTGTTTAGAGCCTCAGAAAAAAAACTGTGCACAATCATAACTGAACACAAATTCCAGTGGAAAATGATTTGAGAATTACAATATTTTTATCTTGAAAGCACAAGATCTTACAAGACAAAACCAAATATCAGTCAATCGATCTTTGTTTCTATAGCACCAATTAATAACAAATGTTGTCTCAAGACACTTCACAAAAGAGCAGGTAAAAGACTTTACTTAAAAGCCCCAACATTAATCCATCATGAGCACTAAGCAACACTGTAAACAAAGTTACAGTGGAGAGGAAAAACATTTACTTTAATAATAATAATAATTTATTATTCCTGTGAGGGGAAATTTGTTTTTACACTTGAGCACCTTCCAGTTCCCAACCCTGGTCCCTAAAGACTGAGCTACTGCCGCCCCAAGAGGTAGAAGCCTCAAGCAGAAGAAGACTCATGATGAACAGCCGTCTGCTGAAACCTTGTCAGGCTTGATAAGTGGGATAGAGGGAGATGCAGGAGGAAGGAGAAGCATAGAGACAGATATAGTGTCAACAATCTGTGACACAAGAACAACATGTGCAATTTGAAATAATCAAGTTGACAACCGTGGTAGATAGTAGCAGGAAATGCCATCAGCTTTGATTTGAGTGTTGACATTTGACATTTCACCAGTGCAGACCTCTGCACCTGTCTGCATGTCTTGTTCTGTTTCTGCTTCACTGTCTGCTGAGAGATCGCTGGAGATCTCACATTCCACCTTTACATCCAAGTTAAGGGGCCGTGTGAGAGAAACGTGTCCGTATGTGCCGTCATTCCAGGTGTTGACAGACATTGACACATCTGTTGTCGAGTGTTTTAGGCCTTGAAAGCTGATAAGATAAATGGCGAGTTACCTTATCACAAAGGCAGGTTTGAGCATTTACTTATCAGGTTGTAGTTTACATGCAGCTCTCATAAAAGATGACCAATTCATGAAGGACAAAGGAAGGATTGTTTTGATTCTGCTCAAATATATATCTTTATATTCTTTAAAATATCTATTTCAAATGACTTCTTTTTTATAGTTAAATTGCATATATTTAAAAATCTTTGACATTAAACGTGTAATTAGATGATAAAAACCAAATACTCGACTGTGAACTTTCTTTTTTATGAGATACTGCCATTTTTATGGAACTAAATTATTCCCCTAAAATATATTAGTTTAAATCAAGTATATTCAAAAAAATTACTTTTGAATGAAGTCTGAAAAAAGAAGGCATGCTTAGAGAACAATTCAACATGGAGAAGTTTCAGGCACACAAAGGGTTACAGTTGTGTGATGAAATATTTGCTCTACTCCTAGACAGTGTAGACAGAGTGTCCTAGAAATGCAGAGCACCATGTTTAAAGAGCAGCTCTGTTTACATAAAAAGCACAATAAATACAAAATCAAGTGAGCCGCTTTTAGCTGCTCTAACCTCAGCAGAAAGAGGGAAAGCAGGCGTTAGCAGCTAGCATGGCTAATAAGAATCTTGTTAGATTTTTTAAAATGTAAATTAAATCTAAATATTGTAAATGTACAATACTTTATTTAATTTTAGTCCCTGGAGTTTTTGTTCCCATCAGAGCCACGCTCACTTTTGCTCACTCTGCTTAGACCAGCTGCTAGCCTAGCTAATAACAATCATGTTTGTTGAATCTTTTTTAATTGAAATTAAACATAAATAATGTAAATGTAAAATACTTTAATTTGTTTGTTTGTTACCTGGGTGATTTGTTCCCATCAGAGCTTAATATTTCCCGCTTTTAAGATTCTTAGAGCTAAGCTAACCAGCTTGCGAGCTGTATCTTCCTCATTGAATGTGTGATAGGGTGTTGATCTTTATTCATTTACTAAAAGCTATAAATTGTAAAATACTTGAACAACAGAGTGCCGGTGTTGCACATGGTAAATAAACTTAACATGTAGAGAACACTGTAAACATTATTCTCTGTACTTATGCTAGCAGGATGAGTTTTGTTGTGGTTTGGTGAAGTGTCCTTAGCTTCCTTGAAGAGAGTTCTTCATTTTTAAAGCATACAAACTATATTTGAAACAAAGGTTTGAGAAGATCCTCCAACCCCTGAAACAAGAGAAGTTAAGGTTGTTGCTGTAGCCGATCTAATCTAAGGTCTAAGAGGTTTTGGGATGACATGTTCATCAATCACTTAGAGTTGTAATTATTACGTTTTTCACTACAAGACCAGTTTTTTAAGCTCTGTGTGCTCTGGAATGAAGGCCATTACAGAACCCTTTAACACCTGTTTTGTCCTGGGATGGTGACAGAGGCCAAGCAGTCTTTATTTAACTATGTTATGTTTAACTGCAGGGATCTGTTCGGTGTTGTTCGAGAGCCGTATGGGCTGCATGAACAAAGAAGTGCCCGAGGAAACACAGCAGTTCATCTTCTCGGTGGGGGAAATGTTCCGCCTCTCCCCAATCCTCATCCTCTTCCCTAAATCCACCTGGCCCTACCTGCCCTTCTGGAAAAAGTTTGTGGCAGCGTGGGATTATCTCTTCAAAGTGGGTACGTAATGTTGCTGATCAACTGTTGTGTCTTTAAGCTATTCTGCAACACATGTTCATGTTTGGCATTGTCATGTACTTTATTAATTTTATATTCAAGAAAGCACGTAGAATAGAGTGATAAAATATTCTAAATATTTTAAGGCTGCAACATTTGATCAATTACAGACTTTAAACTTTATTATGACTTTTTACACACACAGATTTTTTTAATCTGTCAGCCGCTGTGGCTCAGTTGGTAGAGTCCCCATGTACGAAGGATATCTTCCTCCAAGCAGCCTGGGTTCAAATCTGACCTTTGGCCCCTTTCCTGCATGTCCTTCCCCACTCTCTCTCTCTCTCTCTCTCTCTCTCTCTCTCTCTCTCTCTCTGGTTTCTGACTCTATCCACTTTCCTGTCTCTAAAAAAGGCATAAAAAGCCCCAAAACCAACAAAAAGTAAAATATTCTTACTATCTGCAAAGGTTGGTAGACTTATAAGTCTTCATGTCTGGCTTTCGTCATATGGACATCAGGAAGAACAAGGAGGAGGCACGTCGAGTCAAAGTCAATTTCAACACCAAGAATAACAGATAATTCATACACAATGTCATACAGTATCTTTAAACTTGCATGTTGAATGACTTAATGCCACATTTTATAAAGGAAAAGCTTCAACTGAGTGATCTTTTTCTCAAATTAGTAAAATAAGTTTCCACTCCTTTTCAACCATGGCACCAAAAATCACTTTCATTTGTGACCAAGTCTCAGCTGGCCCCTTTTGGCCCATTGAAAGCTGCTCAGTTCCCTTCATCTGAAGCCCTGGCAGCGATAGCACTCCTTCAACAATCCTGTCTGAGCCCCTCCTCCATTCCAGATAGTTGCCAGAAAAGGTTACTAGAGCTCAAACTTTGTGGTTAATTTCCAGTTGCGTAATCGAATAACTTTGAAACCAGACTCAGTCAAAGGACAAACATCACAGGTCCTCCGGTCCACATTTTGTCCTTCACAGTGTATTGTTTTCACCAACTACATGTACAGGACGATAATGTCACGCTAGTCAACTCTTAGTGTTTGTTCTCCCGTTAGAAAATGAAATGATGGATTTTGTCTTGTGTCCAATAGCTGAAGAGTTGGTTCATGGCAAAATGAAGGAGATTGAGGAGAAGGTCGACCTGGACCAGAATTTGGAGGGAGCGTACCTCACACACCTGCTGCTCAGTGATCAGATGACGGTCACTGAGATCCTGGGCAGCATTACTGAACTCCTGCTGGCAGGAGTCGACACAGTAAGTAGATCCTGAACGTTCTATTTTTAAACCAAATTAATATAAAACCAGTGCTGACTGAAGGGGCACAAAACAGACAGATGTTCCTCTCTATTGCAGACCTCCAACACTATCTCTTGGTGTTTGTACCATATGGCCAAGGAGCCAGAAATCCAAGAAAAGTTATACCAGGAGGTTATAAGTGTTTGCCCCGGAGATAAGGTGCCAGTCAGTGATGACATTTCTCACATGCCATACCTGAAGGCTATCATCAGAGAGACGCTACGGTTAGAAGGATTCTTTTCTTTTTTCAGTATGTGATATCAACAATACACCTGATTGTAGCTTGCTGCCCCTAAAGGTTTACATGCACAGTTGAGCTACGGTTATACAAGCACCAGGGGGGAATCGATTTATTGACAGAAGTAGGTGGCTATATGCCGTAGCTTATTTTCTGTAGTTCTGTCTGGCTTTGTTGAACAGACAGATCTAACTTGAGTCGACCTCTTACTGTGATCTTTGCTCTCCAGGTTGTATCCAGTGGTACCAGGGAACGCACGAGTCTCTGTTGAAAATGAGGTTGTGGTCGGAGATTATATCTTCCCCAAACATGTGAGACAAATGTCACACAGAGACACAAATGCTGAAAATGTTGGCCAATGAGAATGTTCATTTCATTTGAAATCACAAATATTTGAGCCTTAAAGCTACGACTCATAGCTTTGACCTACATTTCAGGTATGATTCTTGTTTATTCATGAAACTACAGTTACATTATAATAGGAATATTGTTCCTTACAGACCCTGTTCCACCTCTGCCATTACGCTGCATCCTACGATGAGAACATTTTCACTGACCCCCACACCTTTGTGCCTGAGCGCTGGCTGAGAGGAGTGGAGGAGAAGTCCAAGCAGCACCCTTTTGGGTCAGTTCCGTTTGGCTTTGGGATCCGGGCGTGTCTGGGCAGACGGTTGGCAGAGCTGGAGATGTATCTCCTTATGTCCAGGGTGAGAGCTTCTCTTCCTTTTTTGCTTCCCTAAACATAGTTCGGCTTTTTACAACTGTATGCATTATTCATGATGTCCTGCAGATTAAAAAGTAGAAGTCTATGTGGAATTTTTCAGTGATCACAGATAAGCATGCCAAGTGATTTCTTTTATTCCCCGCTCAAACCTCTGCATGCACAATGTCTTGAATGATAATGCATATCCAAAAACAAGAGATTTTCTCTCATTCAGACACAAGAGAATTATTCAGGTCAAACACTAGTGTTGGGTTTGTAAGGGCCTCGCTGCAGGTTGGCCAAGTGGGATTGAGGTCAGGGCTCTGTTCAGTCCAGTGCTTCCACACCAAACTGGGAGATAATTGGCTTGGCTTTGAGAATGAGAGCATGGTTGTACTCAAACAGGAAAAAAGTCCTTCCCTAACTTTGGCCACAAGTTTGGAAGCTACCCGTGATGTAACCAATATTTTCAATATCAAAATCAAATATCTGAGTTCCTTACCCTCTTTTGAAGGGTGAGCCCAACAGCCCTGCAGAAAGAACTGATTTTGATGGAGTATCCATAATCCCATTCTGTCAATCACTCCTCAAACTTTGTCAACATAGGTGAGGGATGAGCATAATGACTGGTTAATAAAAAAAAGGTTTGCTGTCCAGCTCCGCTTTCTCTTTACCACGATAGTACAGTGCATTGCCTGCAGTTCTACCGATGGCGCACCCACGAGGCTGTAAATTTTGCTAAATTTTCTGGCGAAGACTTGGAGGTACTGACGCTCCCTCTCAACTGCAGACGGCCCCATGTGTGCCGAAGGTCACAGTCTGATGATGAAGCCAACAGATCACCTGCAAAGATTAGAGACGCACCTCTGATGTCCTCAAATCAGACTCTCTACTCACAAACGCAAGCTTGCAGAGCTTAAAAATCGAATTCCATATTCTGACAGACCATTTTTCTCAGACCTCCGGGCTCTGACTCCTCTACCCCAAATGGGGCTATGAGGGAACCGTGACAGCTTGGACTAGTCGTCAGTCAATCACAGAACCGACATAATCAGAAAACAAACATGCACTGACATTTGAGAGCATGTCTGTGCGCTGAGGGAGGAAGCCGGAGTACCAGGGCAAAATTATTCCTCCTAAAGCTGAGTTAGCGCAAACTATCGGGTCGTCTTTCAAATGTTGTGGCAGTAGCTTCCCTGGGTATTATATCCACACACATTGCCAGTTTCATGGCTTTTCCATCTTTTGGTACACAGGCTGGTAGGAACAGCTGTTAATAGCCAAATCCAACCTTTTTGACTTGCTGACAGTAATCGTGATCTGGGCTTGGATTCAAGGTCAGGATGGAACCAGACGTTCTGACCAGGTTTAGACTTGGCAGAATAAGTTGTACTCTCCAATGTTCCCCCTACCATTGTATTGGAGGGGGCAAACAAACACTAAGAGTGGCCTGCCCCCCCCAACGGACCCCCCCGTCGTCGTCCCCCCGTCCCCCGTGAAGGTCAAGTAAAAAGATTTATTTTGGGGCTTTTTGTGTCTTTATTGTAGAGATATGATAGTGGATAGAGTCAGAAATCAGGGAAATAAGTCATTTAAAGATACCTTTCCGATAGAAAAGGACAGCTATCATTAAAAGTAACCCATGAACACCAAGATTCCTTCAAGTGTTTGTGTCGTCGTGTCGCCGTGTCGGCATGTTAGCTTGTCCCCACCCCCCCAACGCTGTAAACCTAGTGGAAACACTGCTCTCTAAGTTATTTCAACCATGTATTTTTATAACCATACAGCACATGAGGTAATTCATTGTCTAGATCAGTGATTCTCAAAGTGGCACGCAGAGCCCTAATGACGGGGGCGTCCAGCGAGGCTCAACAAAAACATTGCACACCATTTTTCACTGCTAGCAAAAGCATGGCAACTTTTGTGAGAGGACCTCTAGGTAAATGTAAGGCTGAAAATGAATCTACACCTGACCTGTTTCATGTGACAGCGTCACTTTAAATTCCGCCCTGTTCAAAAGTGGCTTGCTCGTTTTTTTATGTTGCTAGCCTGTAGCAAGGGGCTAAGGCCTCAGTCGAACCAACGACCACTGAAGTGAGGAAAATAGCCTCTGCTCATGTAATGTGCAACATGACCACTAGGCTATCCGGCTCCCCTCCCAAGAGTTTTATAGATTTATAGATAGATTTTAAAATGTAGGTGTTATTTGCTTTACCAGGAAACAAATGTAACTATTTTCCTAAATGCTTCTATTCTGAAGCACTAGTGTATAGAAATATCCTAAACCTCTTTCGGTTGTACCTTCTTTTTTTACTGTTTGCATCACTTATTTTTGTTTCCTGCAAGCCCCCAAAATTGTCACACTAGTTTGTAAGCCAGTTCAATAGCTCCCTCTACTTTTACTCCCCAGAAATCTGTTATTTTTCAGCTACATTCAGGGAGCCATACGACCTGCAGTCACTCCCCAGTCAGAGCACAAAGGCTGCTCTTCTTTTGTTAGTCTTGGCACTGTGATCCAAACAAACCACCAAGCATTCCTCCCACTTGGGACTCAGTCTTCAGCCAAAAATCCAAGTTACAATTCAGTCAGCTTACGAAAACAGTGCGTAATTATTAACTCAAAAATCGACTGTCTGCCCTCTCTGTCTGCATTTTTAAATTAATATCCTGGCAAAAATATAATTTATTTTCTTTTGAAGTTGATTAAAACCTACGAGGTGAGGCCGGATCCTGCTGGAACAGACGTCAAGCCAATCACCAGAACCCTGCTCTGCCCTGCTACACCCATCAACCTGCAGTTTCTGGACAGAAGAGGGGAGCGGGAGGAGCCGAGGGAAGCCACCAGAGTCTCCCTGTGAGCTGTTTTAGTATTCACACTGTGATGTCTGCCTGTCACCAAGCACTTGTTTATAACACATTCACTTCATGAGGACTGGCTGGAATGTGACCTCAACTGAAACATGCAAAACACAGACTGATTGAAAATGTGAAAAGGTTGTACAGAAGGAGTTTTATTTTATACAACTTGATGTTCTTTGGTTCTCATCTTTTGCTTGGCTCCTAGCATTTCATAAAGCAGATTGTCTCTGTGGTCTTTCAGTGTTTTTAATGTGACTCAAACAGGAGACATGAGGAGGTTTTAAGCTGCTGAATTGGAATGAGTCAATTTTAACTACACAGCTAGCTCATTGAAGAAACATTTTTTAGACAACAGTGAGCCCTAGTGGATTAAGATATCATGATTTGGATAAAAGGACAGAAGTGGGTTTTCTTTGTGGTATCGTTTTTTTAAACGAGAAAAAATACTGAATGTAGCTGGCTTTATCCTTTAAAGTATTCCGCTATAATTGGTCCAACAACCATATTTACCAGGCGGCCATGTTGCTAGAAATAGATCCAGTATGTTTTACCTAGCTCTTATATAAATGTATTCGTCGTATCCATTTATCTCAAATGTAAGTGTGTGTTGTTGGCTAATGTTATCTGTGTTCTGATGTGTTTTTAACTCAGACTATGAGGATTTTCATCATCCATTGTCTGTGTGGTTTCTTATCAATTGGGCGGCTTTAAAATGAAAACAGTCGATCAGATTTGCAATGTTTGCATGACTCAAACCTGAGACGTAACAGTAAGACACAAAGTAAAGTCTTTGACCTGCTCTCTTGTAAAGTGACTTGAGAAAAACATTTGTTATGAATTGGCGCTATACAAATAAAGATCAATTGATTGATTGACATAACAACTTCTGAACCTCCCACCCTGAGCATGACATCACAGCAAAATGGCCACCGTGGAATATATGGTCTATTGGCACCATCAGGGCTCGTGTCCACTTTTAGAGCGCTTCTCATTGGCTCTTTTTGTTAGGTAATTAAAGTTATCTTTCGGCATTCCACTTCCCTCAGTCTTGACCGTTAGGTGTTTTGAATCACTCCGTATGCTAAATATTTTTATTTTATTAAAGGACATTTCACAAAAGATTCATAAAAACAATGTAAAGGAATCGAGTCCTGGCATTAGCAGTACCTTCGAAAAGACAATTCGTTTATCATCTGACATTGTTGACAAACTTAATATCAGAAGCCCCCCCCCTTCTTGATTTTGATAGGTTGGTGAGGGAGAAGTGACATTGGGCAAACAGTTTTCCAAAAGTTGCACAGTGAAAAAATACAGATTACGCCGAGTGCTTTTTTTTTTCCATTCATGACCCTGAGCATGGAAAATTCTGAACAGCTGTTATGCCCCATCTAGAGGAGGCCAAGACACAACCCCAATAACGTCCCAAATCCCTCACTTCCCAAGCGGAGAATAGTTAACGTTATCATTCTTTATTTTTCGATACAGAAATAACATACAGCAACGTATTAGTGACAATAAGAATAACTAAGATTACGTTTTAGGGTGACTCTGTACCCAAACATCTACCGTAACTGAGGAACCAAACTAACCTGATAAATCAAGGAAAAACAAACTACGACCAACTTACCTCCTAAACTAACTCAAAACATGAGAAAACAAGGCGTTGGTGTTGTATAGGAAAAAGGGAGCTGCCAGCACACAGAACAAACCTGTTAGTGGACTCAGTCGGTTTATAAGAAGCTGCTATTGAATGTATATATCATATCATAAAGATATGTTAATTTGATTTAAGTGCTCTTATGAACGTTCACTGTCGTATTAACGCCTGTCAGACCTGTAGTGTTAAATGAACTGAACTGGCAGTGAGATTAAATTTTATCTTGAACATTTTGCCTTTGACAGTTTTACTGCTTTTTTAATAATTGTTGTTCATACTTCAATGTATTTTTGTTTTTTATTTGTGATTTGTTTTATAATTAAATGTTTTGTTATTTTCATATCAACATTTCATATATTATTGCCTCAGTTGGTCAAAATGACCCAAATTATCCATGAACATTTCAGTAACACTTTGAGTCCTTAACAAATGTTATTCACATATTTCTCCTGATTTATTCAAATAAAGGCAGAAATATGGAACATGATTGTTGTCTTACTCAAACACATTGTGTGAGACTGGAACTCTGTCCTGTTTCCTCATGTTAATGTTGCTATCCTGTACTTTTAGCAGCCAATGTTTGAGATACATTCTGAAAATATGGGAATAAGTCAGCAAAGAGAGAGACTGACGGTGCGTTTAGTGAATGTTGACATATGTTGATGTGTATGGAGAGGGAGTGCGGGGGGCCTTGGAAATATTTTCATCTGCCCAGGGGAGCCCTGCAGATTAAGTTTGGGAACGACTAGGGTAACACTTTATATTAAGGTGCTTGTAATAAGCACTAATAACAGGTAATAAGTCACTTATAAGACCTTATTAGATTCTTATTAACACAAATAAGACTATATAAGTGTTAATATAGGCATAATTAACACATTTATTATGTCTTAGAAGACACTTATAGGCTCTTATTAGAAATGTACTGACACTTTACATACCGTCATAATATTAATAAGATGTTTATGAACATTAATAAGACTTATTGAGTGTTAATTAAACTATAAATTAATTTATAATTGGCTTGTAAGATATTAATTAACACAAATAAACTTGTTTCTAGACCACTTATCAACATTCATAAGATGTTTATTGACATTGATAAGACTTTATTAGGTTCATATTAATGCCTTATAAAGGTTGATAAGACTTTATTAGGTTCATATTAATGCCTTATAAAGGTTAAGAAATACTTTATTATGCACTTATTAAGAGTTAATAAAGCTCCTCTGCAGGTACTGGATCTAAAGTGGGAACACTACTTATAAAGATTAATCAATACTTTATTATGCACTTATTAACAGCTCAGTGGGAACAGGGTCCAACTTTCAAGTAAACGCAGAAACAAAAAGGAGGTCTATTGAACTTCCACTCAAAAAGTTTTTGAAAAGAAATGCTACTACAAATACAAATATTATCTTTAACGTTAACTGTAAACAACATTATGAAAACATTTGGTGTGTCATAGCTACCAACATATCTGATCAAATTCAGGGAAAAAGCATACCGGTAGTTGTTTTTAACCCACGTTACTGTACATAAAGTGTTGAAGGTCTGAATACCAGTCAAGAGACGCACACAGGAATACATTTTCAAACTTTGTATGTAAGGAACACAAATATTGCAGGTCAAGATTACAATATACAATTTACTAATGCAATTAACAACTAATTTAATAAAGTGTGCACATGAAATAAAACAAACATTTGAAGTGTCTAAGCCCAGTCTTTTTCGTTGGGGTTCAATCCAGGTGTGTGTTTCTGTTTAGTCTGTGCCTCTGCTGCTCTGAAGTAGTGAAGGAAGTTCTTCCTTAGAAGAAACAGTCTTCTTAATCCCACTTGAGGTCTCAAAGGTTGGGCTCACTATCCAGTTAGCTGCTCATAGTTCTATGGTGGATGCTCTTGTCGATGGATGGTCTTCTGGATGAGCCCAAAATCCGCCTTTTACCAAAACCTGACCTACAGACAGGTCACACCACCCCTATAAAGATAAACGTGCACGTCAGCATCAACACAGGCTTCATCTCAATTTAAGCACTTTGCATTTAACACCAAGTATTAAAATAACATCTGTTTTATTCACAATTTTCCATTAGCTCTGTTGTACTACAAAAAAGGTTAAAGATTTTCTCTATCAATTTACTGTTGAGCTTTTTATTGATAAGACAGCATAGGACACTTTACTGTAATAACTGTACTATGAAACACTGAAGTTCTGTGTGAGAGACTCCACAAAAGAGAATGAAATCAACAAGAGGACAAACTTTCATCATTAAACTATTCCTTACTCATTTAAGAGTCTTAGCCTATAAGTGTCTTATAAGACATAATAAATGTGTTAATTATGCCTATATTAACACTTATATAGTCTTATTTGTGTTAATAAGAATCTAATAAGGTCTTATAAGTGACTTATTACCTGTTATTAATGCTTATTACAAGCACCTTAATTTAAAGTGTTACCACGACGGGTCTAGATGAACAACCAAGATAGTTTAATACTCTGATCCATGAACGCTGTTGAGACTTTTACTTCTAAATAACCCGGTTTTGAGAATGCTGATAAACAAATTCAAAACATGCAGGATGGGTGCATTAAGGTCACAAAAGGGCTTAATATGGCAGAGGCATTGCTGTGTGTGTGTGTGTGTGTGTGTGTGTGTGTGTGTGTGTGTGTGTGTGTGTGTGTGTGTTCACTCTATTTCATTGTCAAAAGCTGTTCTCTGTTTCCATCTGGTGGCTGAAAAAACCCCACCGTTCAAGCTTCTGACAGGATCGCTGTCAACCTTCATCTTGAAATGAACGCTTAAACACTCAGCTCTAAGTTTGAGTTCATGCTCAGGGTTTTTAAACTGGTAGTGAGTGCAAGCAGATATTGGCATTAAAAGCTCAAGAATATCCAATGCTGCCTTAGATGAACGTACACAATTAAATTTTTTCAATTATTAATCCAACCAAACACACAGGACGGTGATCCAAAAAGATGTAGGTGTGATCGCATGAGCCAGACATCAATGTGTCATTTCTCTGTAAATGTCCTGTGAAACAAAGTGTCCTTGTAAGAAATGATCTCGTTAACTTGAAGACATGAACCTTCTGTCGTCTGGAGATAACTCAATAAATGAACCCAGTATGACAACCACACAAGCCCTGTGGTCTCAATATTATTAAGCAATTAACTTGTGACTAAATTAGATTGGCATGATAGATAATTGCAAGCTCAGCCAATCACAGCTTCCGTAGATTGACCTCTTCAAACACCAAATACGTGCCACTGTTTAATGCATACCATCCCATTAAACGGATATAAGGAAAAGTTTTAACACTGTCGCTGTAGTTTAGAGTGCAAAATCACTTCATGCATTAAATATAACTAACAAAGAACTGGACTTGACAGCTCCACCTTAATATTCAATTACAATGTGTTACAAAAAGGCTCTCTCTTTGACATTTATTTTATGGTTCTCCTTAAACACGTCCATGAATTGTTGGAATTTCCCACATGATGAGGTGTTGTTGTCAGTTGTCTATACTGTAGTTGGCCAATGCTGCCATCTGGTGGACTTTTGTAGTACTAAAATTTCCAAATGTATCAATGAAGGCTTTGTTCATGTTTCTTCAACATTTAAAATGCTCTATCCTCTTCATTTGTCATAGTAGCTGCACACATTAACAGTAGAAAGTTGATGGAACAGTTGTGTTGGAAATGTAATCATGACATTTGACAGTTTTTTTTCCCTTTTGCTAGTCGGACTTTTCTTAAATTGAGTTTGCACTGAAGGACTTTAACTCATCTAAACTTCAGTTCCCCTTAAATCCTAGCTTCATCCTTCATGTTCTCACTGGACTGCTGGTCAAGGACCATTGAACCCTTGACCCCACAGTGAACAGTTTTACCATGGTGCTCACAGACAGCTGATGGTGACAGCTTGTTGCATGAGGGGTTTAATCCAGTTTTAATCCTGTTTTCATCCAGACCATCAGGAGTGATTGGACAGCCACACAAAGAACAAGCTAAAATAAGATTGATCATTATTCACATTTATTTTATTTTTTTATTTCTAGACACTTAACAAAGAGCAAGTAAAAGACCTTACACATTTTAGCTACTATTACAAAGACCCAAAGTTAATCCAGGATGAGCACATCATTTATAAACATTTAGTAAAGTTACAGTGGCAAGAATAAAACATCCTTTTAAGAGGCAGAAATCTTGTGCAAAACCAGACTCATGATGATCAGCCATCTACTGAAACTGCGCCGGGCTTGAAAGATTCTATAGGGGGAGTGTCATGATCGGTTGAAGAAACAAAGGGAGGTGGACCCAATTGCAGATAAAAAGAAAACTAAATTTATTAAACAAAAAGCCAAAGGCAAACAAAACTCACTAATTCAAAATGTTCAACAAAAATCCAAAAGGGGGAAACAAGGAGCCACGAGGAAACACTAGAAACACTGGAAACACAGACACAACACAAACACATAGACGGACTAATTACACTCTACTTACAACAATTATCTGACAACACGAGGGAAGGAACACGGAGACTAAATAGACACAGGGTTAATCAAACACAGGTGAGACTAATAACACGGAGGGAAACACACAGAGGCAGGAATACAATACAAGAAACACTGAGGACAACTACAAACTAAATCATGAAACACTGAAGACACACAGAACTCAAGAATGTAACAAAAAACACCAGAACATAAAGAAACACAAGGAGACGAGGTTACAGAATAACACATGAAACACTAAAGACTAACTAAGGGAAACAACACCATCATGAATACAACAAGAAAATCTAAACTGTGAAAATCTACAAAATAAGAAACCAAATCATGACAGGGAGACGGGATAAGATACAACATTATTACTCTGTTACTTAACTTATACTTGTAATTAGTCTACTCTCAACATGGTTTTCTTTTAAATTAGCTCTCAACCACTTAATATTCAATGATAATCTGTATTTTTTTTTTGTATTCCACTTAAATTTGATGCTCTTTTGTGTTACTCTTGCCCACCACAGTTTCCTTTGGGATTAATTTCCTCGTGCCAGAGTGCTCTGAAAATTTAGTGAACTACCCAAATAGGACCAACAGAGCATCAAATAAATGTGAAGTACAACATTTATATGGGTTAAATGCAAAGAACCTTAATAGGCCTTATAGAATAAAAAATAAATAAATAAAGCAGAAAAAGTATGACTAGTAACATTAACAGTACTGGCAGTAATATTAAGAGGTAATGAAAATGATTTATTTCAAATGGATGGAGAGTGGATGTAGCCTAAAGGCAGCACATGCCATAATAATCAAAAGTAGTAGTAGTCACAAATGAAGAAATAGTGCACATGATAGTGACAGGCTAAGTTTAATGACGCTCTCGCTGTCATTCATGGATAGAAATGAGTCATCAAGCCTTCCTGCACATTGGGACCCCTCTACCCCACAGTAGGGTCGGCCCCTAGGAGTTAACAACGACACTATTGTCCAATCAGACTGTGCTGCTGCTGATCCCCACTTCACCACAACTAACGGACCTCCTGCTCCCGAGAAAGTGGTCAAATCTAAATTCTGACTTTTCACAATACTTGTTTATGTCTGTTTGGACGTCTTTTACGCAACAACGGTTTGTTTGGGAGGTCCGTCGTAGTTCCCGATTCAACAAGTGGGTGGAATATTAACTTTCAGTCGATTGTAAGTCCATACACGTTGGTGGTTTTGCCGTGTTGCAGCCCACAGAGTAAAGCAGAGTGGGACGGGCTTGGATGTGAGACAGGAGCTCCCGATGCGCCAGTAAAGATCCACTTACCAGCAAAAAAGAAAAAAGAAAAAAGCAACATGACGAAGGTAAGTGCTGCAGGCAGTTTTTTGTGTGAAGCAAAACTCGGGTTGTGTTGGTCTTTGGTTCAGTTTCAGTGTGTGTTTGTTTTTCATTTTTTTTAAAAACAAACATTTAAAAGCACCACGAAAAGTTGCACGGAGTCTGCGAATCTGGTGGGAAGAGACGCGTGGAAGCGGAAGGATCCACACGTCCCAAATAAAGCGTAAAATGTGTTTTGTCGTGAAGTCTATCTGAGGACTTGTGTTGATGACCGTGTCTAAACCACTATACCGTTATTTGATAATTCAACAGGCGCACCAGCACTCTAAATATATCTAATTGGAGAGTTTTGAGGCTGAAAGGCGTCTATGTCAGAATGTGACACAGTGCGCAAATCGTTTTAAAGGATAATTTCACCAAAAAGGTTTTTTTTTTAACATACCGAGAATTACCTCTGCATATCTTCTGCCAGTGATGTTGATTGACAAAGCCACATCCCCAGAACCAGGATCATTTGATCACATGTGGCGCTTTTGTAGGCGTACATACTGCAATTGAGTTTAATGTTAATTTGAACTTGTCAAACTTGTTTCCCTCGTTTTAATCGTCCCGTGTCTGTATGTGTGTTGTATGTAAACAGAGAGCAGTAGGCTGCAAAGCGGAGACATACAGTATGTGCATACGTACCTTTCCATTAAGCTGCTTCTGTTTCTGTTTTTAATCATATCACATTATCATCCACAGGATGGTGAGTTAACGTTATAAAAGTTCACATTTTGAGCACTTTGTGCAGGCACTGTTGATTGTTTTTCTTTTTTTTTAAAATGATGTTGTTTTGCTGTGCAGTGAGGATTGTAAAAAGCCAGGTCAAAGCAATTATCTTCACAATTAAACTGTAAATCAATCATTAGGGACAATCGGCAACTAATAGCAGATGGATACTCTCCCCCCCCCCCCCTCCCAAAAAAAAAAAAAATCCAACTATGCAACTTCTCCAGCAACAAGTTCTGCCTGTAAAAATACTAAAGCACTCTGCTGAGGAATTGTAGCAATCTTAATCCATTGAGAAGGTTACACATTTTAAAGTTATAAATGGTCCAGATCTTGTTCTGCCAAAAGTTGTCTTGAATATGTAACCTACAAGAATTCTAGAGACTGAATAAAGTTTGTTATTGGTTGCATTTTTAGTTTAGTTATCTTTTTATTTAAGTACTGCTTGTGCTGCTCTTACTCTCTGATGTACATCACTTTGCATAAAAGCATCTGCAAAGTTGATTGTAGATTATGACTAACTAGCACAATTAAGATGCAAAGAGTCTTGTGTCTGTGACATCAACCATGCTTATCTTGGAGCTACATATGAACTGATACTGATTCTATAATTAAATAGAACAGCTTGCATCAATGTAGCTCAGTGTGATTGTAGCAGAAGTGTGTTTCGCTTATTTCAGCATAATGATTTACTTGAGTTACTTATTAGCTTTGGGCTAACAGGAAGTATGCATACTTTCTTTGGCAAAATGTGAGTTTTTATGGATTGAAACAGCCTACTTGTTCCTGTCCGACTTAGAGATAAAAAATAGATAGTGGAATTTCCCATCCAGGATCGTAGTATAAATGTCTCTTATTGTATGTTTTTTATTTTAAAATGTTGAATATCATTCAGTAAACAAACTCTTCCTCTTTTAGAAACTATGTGGGACCAATTATCCAACCAGCATCTGCTTCATAGTGGTGAACGAGTTCTGCGAACGCTTCTCCTACTATGGCATGAAAGGTATGCAAAGTGTCCGTCTGGACAACACATGGACATTTTAACCGACCTGACGAGCAGAGGGTTTCTTATTCACAGAGTTGCTTCAGGGTCTTTGAACTGAGAGAAGTAGCTGACACGGTGTGTAATGGGTGATGATGCCGAGCTTGTTAAAATAGTTTAAAAATGGGAGTGAATGAATGTGAGAGAACAGAGAGCCTTTAATGGACAGATAAGGCTACAGGCTCTGTTTGTTCCCCTCACATGACCTGACCTATTCACACATATATGTCCGTCACATCACTTCAATCTGTTCACAAAGACTCTGGACATAATGTGTAGTGTAAATGGCACATGATAATGAAGATAATAGAGCAGATATTAAGATGTAATATTGTACACGCAACTCTGGCAGACTGATGATAATCAAGTACACTCATACATATCATATCATGTGCAATATAACTTTTTAATATCTCCTCTATATGTTCTGTGTCATGTGCAAGTTAACCTATGCACTATGTGTGTTAATACTGTCTGCAATATGAATTTTACTTTCACTTTCATATGCAATATAACGTCATTGACTGCACTACTAAGAACAATGTAATTTAATTTCAGATGACAGCATTACGTTTATGATCTGTTGCAATATAATACACCATTTAATATAATAAAATAATATAATCTCATTGCCACTGCTAATAACTTATACCTATACTTTGCTGCGCAATTACCTCATGCTTATGTATATTTCTATTGTTGCTCTGTTTCTCAGCATTTAACCCTTAAACTTGTTCTATTTTCAATTTCCCATATTTGATGCTCTTTTGTGAAACCACCCCTCTATTTTTCCTGTACTGTATCTTTGGAGCTATGTCACTAAAACTTTCCTTTAGTGTCAATAAATGATTTCTGATATGATCTTATCTGAACAAATGGAGACATTTCTATATGTTATTGTGTATGACCAGCCAGCTTGGCTATTTACTCTCCCAGGGCAGGGGAAGTGAAAACTACAAAAGACTTATTAATACAGTTTAGCAGGGATGACAATATAGCAGAGCGTGCATGATAAAAACAAACACAGTTCTGACCTCATGTTAAAGATTTGAATGAAATGTTAGGATTCATGCACATTTACAACAGAACAGTAAATTCCCCTTGATTTGTTTTGAAAAGAACAGATCTCTTTGACTTTTGAACTTAAAAGTATCCATCACTTGAGCTGGGTCATAACTTTGGATTATGTTTCCATTAACAGCGGTGCTGACACTTTACTTCCTCACTTACCTTCACTGGGACAAGGATCTCTCCACGGCTATCTACCACGCCTTCAGCAGCCTCTGCTACTTCACGCCCATACTGGGAGCAGTCATCGCTGACTCCTGGCTCGGAAAATTCAAGTGAGTTCATCTCCAAATTGGAAATATTTTTCATTTGTATTATTGTGTTTTTTTTTTGTTTTTTTTTTAAATATCTGTCCTCGTTAAGTAAGTTTAACAGCGAAAAACATTTAGTTTGTATTGCTTTAAGCATTTGACGTTTACTCAAAAAATGACCAGAACTTTTCACAAACAATGTCCAAGATAGTTCACAGACCTTAAAAGAAAAGAAAAGAAAAGAACAGTCACTGGGGTGTGGAAGGTATGATAAATTGATGTGTGAAATAGTTTTAAATAAAACTGTTGACACATTATGTACTTTCAGTTGGACATCTGTATCTAAATTGTGTAACTTCCCGTTTTAGTTGAGTCAGTACGGCCACACACACACACACACACACACACACACACACACACACACACACACACACACACACACACACACACACACACACACACAGATTTGCCTATAAATAAATTTGCAGTCCTGCATGTCCATAATCACAGTCTGCTCTCAACAGGACCATCATCTACTTGTCCATTGTGTATGTGATCGGCCATGTGGTCAAGTCGGTCGGAGCCATTCCCACTGTGGGAAACACGGATGTGCACATGTAAGTCATTAGGAGCTGATTCATTCAATTTGAACCGGCAGAATCCGACTTCAGTTCTGTTATAGTTTCAGTTAAACAGTTAACTGGAACAATATAGTGTGTATGTGTTGCAGCTCTCTGTCCATGGTCGGTTTGATACTCATAGCCTTTGGTACAGGAGGAATCAAACCCTGCGTGGCAGCTTTTGGAGGAGATCAGTTTGACGAGGAGAATGTAAGACATTACACCCCCTGTGTGTATTTCGGCCTATGTTTGTGTAGCATGTTCATTAAACAGAGTCTAAAAACTGAATTTCCCCTCGCGGGATTAATAAAGGATAAATTATTATTATATTGTTCAGTTTGAAGCAATCAAACCATGATGATCTGTGAAATCAGTCAGTAAAAAGATAACAATTGGTAGTGGTAGCTTTTGTGGAGAATTCAAATAAAGTACTACTCTCAATAGTACAAATTCATGGCAACTCACCTTGATGTCAAGTTTTAAAAGTAGATAGAGCTGTGGCGCCGTTGGCCTAGTGGTTAGTATGCACGCCCGAAGTACAGTTAACGAGTTGTGAAACAGACTGACTTGAATACTACACATCAACTACAAAAGCAAACAGAAATCAGCAAATTTTTGTTTTTCAGATTTATTGGACTTTTTGCCTTTATTTGGACAGAACAGTAGATAGAGTAGGGAGTTAGGAGAGAGGATGGGGAATGACATGCAGGAAAGGAGACACAGGTACGGCTTGAACCCAGACCATCCACCTGGAGGACTATTGCCTACGTACATAGGGCGCGACCTAACCGCTAGGCCATCTGCGCCCCAAATATTAACTATTTTTAAATTGTAGTTTTTAAGGCCTGCAGCCAATTACTGGGTTGTCGGCGTCAGAAGAGTTGACTTTAGAAACAGTCTTTTTCCACTTTTGTCAAAGCAAACATTCAAAATGTGCAACATATTTCATTGTTAAAAGAAAGCAGATTCATATTTCTGTGAAAAAAAATAGAATAACTACGCATGTGCAGGAAAAAATCAGGCAAAATCAACACAAACCAAAAGTTCCTCACATGAGCTTAAAGAATGGGATACATAAAACTCCTTTGCCCTAGAATGACCTTTTATTGATTATATTAAACTTTACACAGTAAGCATACAGTTTCAAACCCAAATCTGAAATTTTAACGGTGACTCAAAGATCACAAAAAACAGTGTTGGCAAAAGGTTGGACAATATTTTTTTAACCTATAATTTTCTGTTTTCATTGTTAAACACCTCCAGGGCGCCGAAAGGCAGAAATTCTTCTCTATCTTCTACATGTCCATAAATGCTGGGAGCCTCTTGTCGACTATAATCACACCCATACTGAGAGGTGAGCACTCACAGGCTTAATGTTTAACACTTCTAACATAATGGGATCCAATGTGTACTAGGTAATTGTTGCACACTTGTACACAACCGTACCGTGAACATGCCTGATATTAATACGGGCCCCACATAATGATGCCATTAAAGCTCGATTTAACCCTGCAGGTGATGTCAAGTGTTTCGGTAATGACTGCTACGCTCTGGCCTTCGGGGTTCCTGCTATTCTGATGATCGTGGCTACAGGTGAGTTTAACATCATATTGTCAAATAAAATCCATTTAGTAGAAAAATTATTAAGTACCGGTATCTTTATTTGACACTTTTAAAAATGGAATAACAAACCTTATGTCACTACAATGGAAAGTCTTTGGGTTGAGAGGGAACTCTTGGCCTTGGAAGAAACAGGACTTCACACTTTTATTGGGTCGCATATGTTTGGAAGTGGCAGGAAACTTGTGTGCCTGGTGAAAAGAAAATTATATTTGTCTGAAAAGGTTCCATTTCGGGTTGGGTATCAGGGGTTTCATCATACAACACACTCATATCCCAATCAGGATGGTAATTACCTGATTTATTATGAAGAACCAAACGTCATCAGTAAGTCTAAAACCAGCCAACAGGGTTTGACTCCTTGTTGAAGGCATTGTGCTAAAACGTGTAGGAGTTAGTTTCTAGGACTAAATGACCATTCCTTCACATTGAAGACATTTGAACTGTTAAAAAAGTGAGTTCCTCTGATTAGTTTTTTTATTACTACTTGCAGTGTTAGGGTAAATACATGTATGGGGAGTATAGCTGCTTATTTTTCAGTCTCCAAAAGGTATACACACTTCAAAATCTCCTCTGATTCACACCATTGATTAATATTCAGTAGCATGTTTCCGAGGATGGTGAAGAGATTTCCTTCCCTACTCCGTATTTGGGGGAAAAATTAAGAGTATACACAATTCTTTAGGCACCACTACACTACTGTCTACTTGTATGACATGCCAGAGAGCAACTCAGACTTTTTTTTATGTCCAGGAAGCAATCTTTTGTGTATTTTTTTTAAATCATGACTAATAAGGCTAAAAATACTGTACATGGAGCCTTTTTTATACATTCATTTCTACTTATCTTCCTTGTGTCTGGAAGGAAATATTTACTTCATTATTAAAACACCAGGCGTCAATCCAATCCCTCATTACTGTCACATTTTAGAAATCGAAGCACAGTTCAGACTGTGATCTGCATGTTGACGGCATGTTTGGATTAAGTCAAGCTTTGACAGACTGGGCTTCATCTTGATCAAGGCCGATCCACATAAGTCCTGACAGTCAGTTATCTCTGGCTGTGACTCCCCATCCCGGCTGATCCATATGGGATTCATGCTTGGCTGACCGCTCGTTGTGAAAACAAGCTGGGATTTTTTGACTCCAGGGGTCATGCACAGATCACAGTTGGTGTCAGAGAAAGTATTAGCTTTAATGTCTTAACTTTTGGACCAAAGCTTGAATTTGTATTACTTGAGAGCATTTCACAAGCCATTGAAGAGGACAAAACATCCTTCAATGGAAAATTAGCCTGTCAGAATTTGCTCTTGTTAGTTGAGGATATGAGTTCTTCTGATACCAGGCAAGTGTTGCAATTGTTTGTACAACTTTCTACTGCTTCATCCATCTTCTGCAGTTGTGTTCATTGCCGGCAGCGGCCTGTACAAGAAGACTCCTCCCAAAGGAAACGTACTCTTGGAAGTCTGCAATTGCATTGGGGTGAGTCATTTCCCAATCCTCTCGAGTCGTTTGAGATGATTTATTAAAGTGATTGCACACTTTATTCCTTTTTCTGTAATACAGGCATGCCGTTTAAACATTCATTCAGTTAACTTTCCCAATCTTGTTGTTTTACTTTTTTCTTGCAGTTTGCCATCAAAAAACGCTCAAGAAGATCCAAGCATGATCCACCGAAGAAGCACTGGTTGGACTGGGCGGAGGAGAAGTACTCGGTAACTAAAGGACTCCTTCTATTATCTCTTCCATGACACAATTTGCATTTCTCCAAAAGTACTAAGAATGGCACTAGAAAAAGTACAAATATTGTTGGTGGTTTCAGTGCAACAGTAACCTAGCCAGTCTGTGTGTTTGTATGTTAACAGAAGCGTCTAATCCAGGAGATTAAGATGGTGCTGCGGGTTTTGGTGCTCTATATTCCACTTCCGATGTTCTGGGCTCTGTTTGATCAGCAGGTAAGTGGCGATTAAAAGACTAATGAACTTCACAAACAAGAGCTATCAACACTGCAACCACCTGCGTTTCCACCTCTTGAAGGGCTAAAAGCTAGGCATAGTTTGCTGAGGACGCACATCACCAGTAGCTTCATTCTGCTGATGTTATCGAGCCAGTTCGATTTTCTAGTGTTTAAATGGAATATTCTTTCAATCTGTGTTAATTTATCACACAGTACATGAACATTTTTCTCAGTCAGCACAACTTCAAGGTCCTGAGTCACTGCTCTCTTGTAAAATCCTGTAACTATCTGTTATCTTCTCCTCTGGCCAACACTCAACAAAACCATCTGATTATGGGATACCTTAAAGCCACATCTGGCATTCCTGAATTTCATTCCCTCTCATTCTTCATCTAGATTGACTGGTTGAAACACATGCCTGACAACAACCCCATATGTCCCTTGGAAAGCATGCCACCTTTTTATTTACCATTTCTTTATTTAACAGAAAGATAAATGGGTGTCCTGTGGTTTAAGGTTTCTACGCTAAGCTAACAGTTGAGCTGTTGCCTTAATATACATTGAGTAACACTGCATGTTTTCTTGATTGCAGGGTTCCCGCTGGACTCTTCAGGCCACGAGGATGAACATGGCTTTTGTAAGAGATTCTTTACATGATGCAACAGTGTTGACTAAATTTAAAAACAGCTGATAATGTCTTTTAAGCTGTTTTATATCACTGGGTGGGGTTTGTTATTATTGTCCCAAAGACATTAACTTTGTTAGGCTGTTGTGCAATTTGTCATTTGATTCCAGGAAATGACTTTGTTTATGGCCTTGCTAAATCCTGCACTCATCAGGTTTATTTAACATTTATCGCACAAAGGAGCACATCCAGTTTTATTTGTGAAGTTAAAGATTTAATTGTCCTGTTAAGCTGAAATCATCTTTGTTTTATTACAGGGAGATTCTTTCATTATTAAGCCTGACCAAATGCAGGTACGTACAGGTCCTCTTCATACTCTGAACGAAAAAAGGTAAAATAAGCAAGCTAGACTAATTGAAGAAATTCCTAGAACGTGTGAAAAAATAACACTTGCAAAAAAGTACAGTGGACTCGTTCATTGGTAGTGACCGTTAAGGCTGTTACGAATCTCTATGTGTGCTCAATATTTGCATTTTCATAACAAAGTTGAAAAAAAGAACGTACACAAAATAGAAGAGAACTGTGTCCTGTCATTAGCAGCAGCTCTTGATTTTGTCATTGAAAAAAAAATGGTGTCGACAAGGTTGATATGAGAAGTCCCGCCCTTTCTTAATGTTGATCGGTCAATGAGGGAGAAGTGACATTGAAGAGAAAAACGATGTTCCAAAACTTGAACTGCTTTCAACAGGAAGTGTGTGAGCACAGCGACAAAAAACAACAGACACCGAGGTTGTTTTTGCATAGATGGACGCTCAGACCTGAAAACACTGAACTGCGTTGTTTTTGTGTAGAAATAGGCCTCGCCAGAGCAACAAACCCCCTAAAATATTAGTTAATGTCATTATGCAAAAAAAAACCAAAAAACCAGTAAGCGCTCACTAAGCTGTGTAGTGCAGAATACAAGTGCAGTATTAAGAAACAGGATACGACATAAAGAATAAAATTAGGGAGATTCACACCTAATATATAGACACAAGGTATCTATCCTCATTTTTTTAATCTCTGAGAGAGAATTCATTTAAAGTTCCTTCCAACATTTCAAACGATCTCTTTTATTCAAAGGTTTTAAATTTCACATCAACGGACAGTATTTAAACTGTAAACTATTCTTCATGTGAGTCCTAAGTTTACAATGTATGTTTATATTTGCATATAATGTTAGAGGTTATGCTTTTCTTAGAATTATCATTTTATCTTCTATCATATCATCATTGTGTTTGGAAATAGAAAGGCCTCTACTGTTCCCTGATCATGCTGTGAAAACCCTCAAACAGACTTCAGAATACAAAGACAAAAACCCGCGTCACAATTTTAAACCTACAGATTGTCATGTATGTTTGAGCCACTGTAAATTTCAGCCATCTTTGTAGTTTTTTTTTATGTGTAAACACACACCAGTGTGCCACATCAGTATTTTTCAGAAAAGCACATTGGATGACAAATATTTGACTTGGCAAGAGATGCTGTGATTCCTGTGAAAACACTTTTATAGATGTCAGTCACCTCCATCATGCTTTCTTTGGGTAGTTATAATAAAACATAATCTGCCTTATAAAAGCCTTTATGATCTGATGAGTCTCAGTAGGTTTTTATAGAGTCATTTAAAGGGCCATTCTTTTCATCTTCCTTGTTCTGTAGATGTTGAACGCTCTGATGATTCTTCTCTTTGTGCCCATCTTTGACCTCGTCATATATCCACTCGTTGGCCTTTGCAGAATCAACATCACGTGAGTGGAAGCCTGTGTTTTTACTCCCATGTTTATTGCAAACAGCATCAATAAAGGCCTCATAAACTGGGAAAATGAGCCATGTGACCTCACATTTGTATCCCATGAAATCGCCTCAGGGTGCTTACGTATGGTAAGCAGTTTTATTTATTATCCAGAGTATTTTCCAGCACACTGCTCTGTACATTAAAGCCGTTTTCACATATGCACTCCTGAAAATATCTAGATAATTTCAGGAGGACTGCTCCGGATAACAACACACTGAAGAACATGAAACATAATGCAGCATGTAATTACGTGCACAGAGATCGCAGTGGTCGCATGCATACAGTCAATGCACCATGCAGCAGTCACAGGATATAAACGTCACTCCCCCCTCCTATTGGCTCGAGGTGAATTCTATCCTGCTGCGTTCTCACATCAGCTCACTCGGACTTGCTGTGAAAAAACACTTAAGGGTCTGGCAGGAGAAACTCCGGGTGAAGTCCGAGCGAAAACATTCAGCTGTTTGTGTTCACATGTATCCAGCTCCTCCGGGAAATATCAGGAGTTTTTCAGGAGTTTTCTGCAAGTGTGAAAGCCCTATAAGTAATTATGTTTAGGTACTTATTTCTCAAATTACAAATGTGGCATACGGTAAACTCACTCACACACACACTGACAGCATAGTGTTTGTTTATAATTCCTATGTCTCATCAAGAGAATAGCTCAGGGTTTAAAGAACACATTTGCTACAGAAGCCATTATGGTAAATCATTGGCAGTGCAGTCTGTTATCAGACGAGTGAAGACAATGATGTGGAAATCACTTTTGAAGAGATAGTTTGATTTTCAAATCTGTTAACGCTGACTATGCTCGGGGTAATCCGAGATGTATTAAAGAGTTGATTCTTTGTGACTTCAGGCCTCTGAGAAAAATGGCCATGGGAATGATTTTTGCTGCACTGGCCTTCGGAGCAGCTACAGTGGTGGAAGTGAACGTTGTGGTACGTATGAAAACAAAAATAGAGAGCTTGCCTCTCTTGTCACAGAACAAAGACACAGTCCCTTAATCTTTCTTATTAACACACACTATGTGTCTTGCATGCATTCAACCAGTCAGACAACAAGTATACCTGCCCTAACTTTCAAATCCAGAGTTCACATGCAAACCATACCTCTTAAATGTCTTATTACAGTCCCAAAAGAGAACATCATACATCAAAATGTCCTGGAAAACTTTTAAAAACTGTCATAAGAAAGTCCCAATTTTCTTTTCAAATCATATATACTTACTCAGCACATATGGAAGCTAAAATTAGAGCGCTCTTAAGCAGGAACAATCACATGAAAAATCTTTCTCATATGTTTTAAGTTTTTTTTGGAGGGATGGAAGAATAAATGGTACAATCATCTAGTTGGAGGTTTCTATATACTACGTTATTTTGTCAAAACTTATGTAGACAGGATATGTTTTTAACCAATAATTTTGCATTTCCCAAATGCAAAAGTGTTTTCCACTTTGAATAGTACTCGAAACTAAAGCTAAGTTCATCCCTATGTGATGTTTCAGTTCTCTGAAATAGTTCATAAAGCATAAAGCGTGGTCACTAATATTTATCTGTGTGTTCCTCTTATCTGTGTCCGTCTGTGGTCTGAGGTTCAAAACTAAGGGCGATCGAGCCTTTTCTGTTGCAGCTCCGACACTTTGGAACAGATTACCATTTAATATAAGATCTGCTGCCACAACTGAACAGTTTAAGTCATTTTTTCCTTAGCTTTTACCTCTGAGTGTTTTATGCCAGCAGCAGTGTAAGTCATTTTTTCCTTGGCTTTTACCTCTGAGTGTTTTATGCCAGCAGCAGTGTCTATTAGAATTTTTTTAATTTAATTTTTGCTTTTACGTGTTTTTATGATGTTTTGGATGTAACATATTTTTCCTGATTTACTGTAAAGCACTTTGGTCTGCCTCGGCTGTTATAAATGTGCTATATTAATAAAGTTGACTTGACCTGTGGTCAGCGACTTCAGAGCACCAGATTCTTGTGTGAGCACAGAGCTGATTACTTATAGCAATCGTTCCCTATTAGTTACAGACCCGAAACAATTCTTGAAAACAAATTGGTGTAGTGTTGAACTGTAATGACTGTGGGTGGATTTAACCACCACAGCACCCCTGGGTGGGGTTTCCAGGCCACGTAAGGACTATGTCCGAACACAGATGGAGCAAACTGTGAGCCTGAATCAATTTGAATTAGGCAAGACCAGCAGGTGATTCTGTGTACGTCGGGACATTGAAAGTCGCCCAGAGCAGATACCATCACCATTACAGATTTGAGGCTATTCATATACATATTTTGTATTTAAAATGTATGTGTTTTTAAAAACACTAATTTCATATTTAATAATCTCTGTGATTGTTGACATGATGCTTTTGATGTCTTGTGTGAAGCACTTTGAATTGCCTTGTTGCTGAAATGTGCTACAGAAATAATCTTGACTTCTTTTCTTTTCTGATAGGAAACAGTGGTGAATCCTGCTCCTGCAGGAAAGTGTCTCCTGCAGGTGTATAACCTGGCCAGAGGTGATGTCAATGTGACCGTTGGTTCAAACAACCCGTTTCCAGCTCCCATCGGACCCCTTCAGGTAGGAGTATGAGGAGAGTGTGGGACTATAGGGAATAAAGGTCCAGTGTGGATGCAAGGCAACACAAAGTTCTCAGTGACATGATTTCTTGTCAAAATAATATTTCACTGGGTGTCTTCATCATTGCAAAAGCAAGTCAGGATTGTGGACTCAAAATGAATATCTGACTGTGTGAGAAACTGTCAGTTCAACCTGACCTGTGCAGGCTGTATCAGTCCGACGCTCAATAACATTCAATTCATTTAACCAGGAAATGTCTTCCAGGAAATGAAATTTAAAAAATATATATTTTAGGGGAGTGTGTCTTGCAAAACAGAGACGCTTTTTAACATGAAGCATTGCTACCTAATAGTGTGGAGAATAAAAAAGGATTCAATATTACCAAGAGAGATCAAAAGGAACATGTTGTAACACAGAGCATCAGGTCTGCAGCGTTTTGTTTGTGTGTCTCTGTTAAAGCCCTGTAGACATCACGACCTGCTTTGTCTCTTTTACGCTTGTTTGTATTTACAGTGCGGTTACAAACCTCACCTTCAGAGCCTCCAGCTACAGAAGCATTTAGGCGGAGGGCAGATTTTTACATTTATTCAAGTCCAGAAAATATCGTGCTTCACTTTAATAATGAATACTTATGAATGCATCCTAAGAAATTATTTGGAAATTTGAAGCTTAACATGGACAAAAGCTTCTACCTTCTGCATCTTATGTTATGTATTTCATTGTATAGTTTTTCAAAGGTCATTTTCAAACTGAAGTTTCTTTGGAAGGTAACTCTCTCTCTCTCTCTCTCTCTCTCTCTCTCCTGTGTCAGGACCCTCCTCAATATGAGACTGTTACACTTGGAGAAACCAGCAAGAACCTGACACTCCAGGTCACCTTCAATGGAGAAACGTCAGAGTGTTTGCAGACGTTTGAAGAGAAGAAGGCCTACAGTCTGATTGTAGACTCTGTAAATACTGGCATCCAGTGCAAACTTGTAAGTGACCCTTAAACGTTTTATCAAAATCTTCACTTTCTTCAAAGGCATTACATTTTAATTTGCAATGGTTATAAATTGTTCTAAATCCACTTTGTCTTCAAATCATCCAGGTGGAAGATAACATACAGAAATCTGATGACGGGAATCCCTTCCTCAGGTTAAAAAAATGGAAACTCAAACACAATATGCCAATCCATTTAAAAATTCAAGGAAATAACAATTTCTCAAGAATTAGCAGCCTTTAAATCAAGTTTGGCTCCCTGGGTTCACGGTGGCATCCGGAGGTCAGCCTGACAAACGATTCCATTTGAGGCCTTGTGATCTCTTGCATGAACGAAATGTAAACATCACCCCTTACCCAGACATAATATCAGTACATTGTGTTCTTCTAATTTCACAGGTTCCTAAATAAAGGACCAGATGCAATCACCATACATGTGGGCGATGTGGAGTTCTTAGTGGCATCTGGAGTAATGTCTCTGAACAAGAGCGTCAGTCGGGGAGAGTGAGTAGGACGTCTGTTTAAACCTATAGTTTGAACAGCAAATATCCTTAAACAACTTCTATTTGTTCGACAAGTTGGTTTTTTTAAAAGCCAAAACCTTTGTGCTCTTTACAAAGTCCATGCACACTGCTCAATTTAAATACTGCAAAAACTCTCTACCTCGTATACAGTATATGAATCTATCGGACACATAATAATTACATATGCATATATAATATTAAGGAATATATTCTTACATCTATTCTCTGATGTCTGTCCATCACCATGTTCCTCCTGTCTCCTGGTAGATACCCACATGTAACCTGCACCCTACCGTTAGGAGACTGCCCTCATCTCAACCTGGGCCTGCTGGACTTTGGAGCTTCATACACTGTTATACTCGTGGAGGTGAGGATGCTTCAAATATAACTCACTTAATAGTCAATATTCCTCGCACCTGTAACACATCATGACAGAACTCTCTCTCTCGCTCTCTCTCTGTTTTTTCTTTTTTTTTTTAAATAAAGGAATCAGGTAAACTTGTTCCTCACAGGATGGTGGATGTTGAAGCCAACAACGTGCACATAGGGTGGCAGATCCCTCAGTACATCCTCATAACTGTAGGAGAGGTGATGTTCTCCATCACAGGCCTGGAGTTCTCCTACTCACAGGTTCGTCATCACACACACTCATTACTCTGTCCCTTGTGTGGCAACTTCTGCTTTGTGGTGTCTGCTCCGGGTATTTATTGAGTATTCATTAGTATCTTGGTTACTTTATAATGTAGCTGATGTGTATTCTATATTGTCTCTCATATCATGCAGCGTGTATTATTGTCCTCCTGTTATTTATTGTGTATGGCCTCCATAAATGCAGCCGATCATTTTTAAAGGAAGAATGTGCGACTTTTTTCATCCAGTAGACGTCGCCCTTGAGCACCGGCATGAAACCAAAACAAACTGCTGTTTGGCCACACCTCCGCTATTCTGAAGCCTCCGCTCTCCTCCAGCGACACACCTCCAACCCCCCTCTCCACTTGTGTTCCCGCGAGGGAGTTATTAATGATAACGAGAACGCGCCATAATTAGTGCAGCATTAAGCGCAAGCGGGGGACAATGTTTTCCTTCGCTAGAGCTGCAATTGCCTGTGTCTTACATTGATGTGTTAGCAAGCTAATGTTAGCACACTTTGGCTAAGTCATAGCTTCACATTGCACATAAACTGACACAGAACGACTGTGATCTAAACACACTTACATGACATCCAAATAAGCAGCGAGTATGTTATTCTTCTTTTCTCTAGTCCTTGACTATAACAGTTTTATACGCAGGGTCGTCCCGTCCATGTAAACATGATGTGGAGGAGGGATTTCCTCGTCCAGGATAAGCATAATTGAAGCCAGTCTTCCTAAAACACATGCCCAAACTTTGATAAGCTTTCATGTAAGCCTGTGTGTATGTGTCTTGCAACAAAGTTTGGCCCTGCAATTTCTATGTGGTTAGCAGATGAGAACCTTTGTGTAACTGTCCCACTGCCACACCCTATTTATGCCACTTGGTATGAACACACACACACACTCACATAAAAACACACGTGAGCTTATTGCTCAATTTCACCTTTTAAGTAAGAGCATGGGGAAGCAAAATGATGGGGAATATTTCTGTCAAACGATTACCTGACAGGTGGTTATAGATCAAAGCTAAAAAGTTTGCGAGTTTGTTTTTACAGTTCCCTCTCTCTCTCTCTCTCTCTCTCTTTCTCTCTCTCTCGTTCGTCCAGGCTCCAGCCAACATGAAGTCAGTCCTGCAGGCCGGCTGGCTGCTCACGGTCGCATTTGGGAACGTGATAGTGCTGATCGTGGCCGAGGGGGCAGGACTGGAACAGGTATGATTTCATGGAGTTTTCAAGTGGATGGAAGTGGATGTTCTTTATATTTTTAAATAATGTTCGTCTGTCTGTCGTTCCTCGAATTCTTGTGAACTGGACATCTCAGGAATGCCTGCTGGGAGTATCTTGAAACTCACTCCAAATGTCATCTTGGACTCAAGGCTGAACTGATTAAATGTTAAAGTCACTGTGACCTTTAAAATATATATATATATTTTTTAGTTTTTACACTCATCATGACAGCATTTCACAGAAATATTCTGAATGGATCAAACGAGGAAGTTGAAAATAAAAAAGAGGAACCATGGCATCATACTGGCTGGGAAACAGTATCAGTTCCTCTTCCCATACTTTTGAACAGACCTGGAGGGAGTTCTTGAGAAAGTGGTTTTTGTTAGCTCACGTCAAATTTATCTCCCATCCAGCCAATTTTCATAAAACAGTTATCATCAGTGTGGAAGTGTGGGGGGAACACATATGAAACAACCAGTCTTCATTCTTCAGAAAAGAGCCAGAAGAATTATTACTAAAACCAACCTACAGAGAACCAACAAACCTACTCTTTATCAAACTGACAACACTGAAATTCAAAGACCCGGTCCACTTTAAAAACATCCAAATCATGTACACAGTAAGAATCTGCCCCCTGAAAGGTTCATTCACTAACCAGTATGTGTCTGTTTTCCCAGTGGATAGAGTTCCTCTTGTTTGCCGGCATGCTGTTGGGCGTCTGCATCATCTTCTCTATCATGGCTTCCTTCTACACCTACGTTGACCCCAGCGAGCTCGACAAGGTCTGCCTGGAGGATTCAGGGAAGGAGGATGACCACGATGACCTGAAGAAAATGACTGATGACATCCAGATGAACAAAAAAGTGAAGAGCACCCGATTGTAACGTTGCTTAATTACAAAGAACAGCCAGCTTCTCTGCTGTGGCTAAAATTGAATTTAGCTTCAAAAGTGAAAGTATTGTTTGAGACACTTTATTTAATTTGAGATACTTTCTGTGATTATGAAGCACTAAGACGTGATCATCGGACATCTCTTCACCGCAAAAACTCAAATCTGAGCGAGTGTATTTGTCTAATTTCTAGTCAGAAATATATTAAACTTATTTCAAGCCACATTAAACTAACAAGTCCAGATAAAATATAGAAAGCCATAAAATTAGGCATGAATTTCTTATAATCAGGGGCGTGCCAGATGGGTGGCATGGGCCCTCCCTAGAAATCTGATTGGCCACCCCAATTTTTTTAATTAACCTTTATTTAACCAGGTAATTAACCCATTGATATCAAGATCTCTTTCACAAGGGTGAACTGGCCAAGAGGGCAGCAGCACATGTCAAGTTAAGAGCAGACAACAATTAAAATGTGCAAAACGTTTCGCAGATTAAGTGCAAAATTGTGATCACAGATTACAATCCATAAACACAGCCACTCTCCAATGGTCTCGCTTTTTTTTTCTTCCGTTTTTTAAAATAAACTGTGATTGGCTATTTTCCCCGTCAGAAGCAGGACAGCAGTACAAGTTATTTTATTTTTTTTTGAAAGGCTGCCAGTATTTTTCTTTACATATCGATGTCTTAAGACAGGTGCGAAGGAAAGTAAGGAACTCTGTCTTACTTGCAATGAACTAACTGGCAATGTGTTGTGTTGGGCCTAAAGATATTGCAAGTTAGACTGTGCAGGACTGTAGGGACTTGGGTTGGGAACTGGAGGGTCACTGGTTCAAGATTTTGGGGACCAAATCTGGAAATTGGTCCGGTAGCTGGTGCCATTTCACTTCCTGACTACTGCCGAGGTGCTCTTGAGCGAGGCACGAACCCTCCACCCCAACATCAGCTCAGGAGCGCTCGCTGTGGGCAGCCCCCTCACTCTTAATATTTAGCTTAAATTAAGTGTGATTAGATATTTTTGACTAGATTAGACAAATACACTCGCTTAGATGTGACTTTTGGCCCTGGTGTGGTTGTGGAAGTCCAACCTTTGTTAACACTCCAGTCAATACAGAATGTTTTAAACAGAGAATGAGAAAAGTATTGTCTGATTGAGGCTGAATATATGAAGTAATGTATAAAAGCTGTTTAATATTGTGTACTTTGCCACTCCTAGATCGAGTGTTACTGCAAATGAATTTTAAATATTATATGTTGTACATATTTGTTGGTTTGATTTGTTGGCTCGTCAAAATGTTTTACTTTCTCTCAAGCTAAATTAATCAAAACCCAAACTGCCTTTGATAGAGGATGTCAGAGAAATTGTTCAGTTTACAAATTGGGGTTTTAACTTTGATATTAAAGGACCATAGTTAAAGTAACTTTTGCATGTTTAATTTTTTGTGGACTATTGTACTTAAGCTTAGAGTCCAACATTTCTCCTGTCAACATGATGTTTGTTTAGGATCGCAAAAAGAGGCCATATTTTGTCAAGTCATGACACTGTACACATCGCTTGATCTCTTTCCCGTTTGAAATGTAGCTGTGTTAGCTACGTGTCATTTACAAGGTAGCCACGCCCTAAAGGGAACACTCCTTTTAATAGTTAATCCTACTCGAAATGTGATGTACAAAACAAACCTCGTGCTGTGCTGGAGACTTCAAAGGCCTTAAGGAGGCCATAAACTCGTGGAAAATTCTTAACTGATGTGTTTAATCAACTGAGAAGTACAATCATAGACTTTCATTCAAAGGATTTTATTGACCCCCCCCAATGCTAACCCATTTAAACACAACTTTATTCTCACTCATTTCTGCTACTCCAATGCTGCTCACACTGCGGCTGCTTGGGGAGGGGGCATCCTTTGAGGAGAGCCTTCAACGCCAGGTGAAACTGTTCATCCATTTTGCACAAAAAAAACTGTTAAATTTACCAGTTACCAGAATGTTCCTGACCGAATAACTCTGCTTGTAGAGTCAATATCTAAGTCTTACAAGCTGGCAGCTTCCTTAACATGCAGGAAAACAATAATACACATTTGGTTTCACTAAGTTTGCTCAAAGTCTGTCCCCCGTGTTCAACAATAAGAGTCATTTTTGTTCAGTTGGTTCTCTTTGAAAATTAAGTACAAGGATAGCATTGTGAAAAACTTTGAAGAAATAGCCTGAAATCTTGTATTGTACATGTAATCTGCTTTTTGTTGCTGCTGGAACATGCACTACCAACCGCATGGTCCTTTTAAAGTCATAAGATACTTGACTAACTTTTTTGTGAATCATGCTGCTTCCTATAAAGTTCTGTAAATAGATGTGATGCTGAAACTTGTTTTTGTGCTGTTAAGATCTACAGGATGATTAAAAATGTGCCTTATTATTATTATTATTATTATTATTATTACTTGTTTCTCTGGTTTAATTACGAAAGCAATTTTATACTGTCATGACCAGGCTCTTACAAACTCAACATGGTGCAATGAGGAGCTGTGGTAAAGGTGCCACGCTGGGAAGGAATGAGAGGTTGACTACCCGACATTAAAAAGCCTTAACCTGGGAGACTGGCCAGGTCTGCCCAGGTGTGGCAGAACACCAGGCACCAGCGACGTGTGGGGACACAAAACACACACAGACAGAAGGGGAAAACACAACAGAAGGCCATGCTGACGGGAGGGCTGTCACATATACCACCATACAAGAGTTGAAATTGATTTCTTTGGTGATAAATCTGTTGATCTCTTCAAACAGTAAAATGTCACACAAAGAGTATTACTCGAGTTATACCACAGGAATTGTTGGTATAAAGCTTACATTTTTTTTTCTTGCACGTTGAACCTTTCTCTCTCTCTCTCTCTGAGATGTGTGACAGCAGACTGATGTTCCCCCCCCCACCCCCACACACACACAGCTTCCATCCATCACTAAACCATTACTATCAACCTTCTGCTGCTGTTCGTCGACAATTTTCATAAGCGCACGACAGGAAAACATTACGCAGAAAACAAACGCTCACATCTCGGGAATATTACCTTGAATTATGTGGTTTATTTGCATACCAAATTGATTTAGGGGAGCATATTTCTTGGCCTGGAAGACTCAAACCGGATTAGTATGTGCAGGACAACAAAACAAGGAAGCACTTGATGGCATCTCTCCTCATATTATGATTCGTTTGAGTTGTGGCTCCACACATCCGGGGGCCAATCTCTGTCGGATGAGGGGAGAAAGAAAGACGGTTTCGTCGCAGCTCTCGATCCAGTTGGACAAAAACAAAAACAGCTCCGTTCAGATTCTCTCAGTTCAAGCATTTGAGTATCTCTAGAAGCCAGCACCATTACCAGTAAAGTGAGGAGGTGTTCTTCTTCTTCTTCAGACTAGTTACATGTTACTTAAAGATGGGGAATTACAAAGCGAAGATGGTGCAGAGGTCCTGGAACTTCCTGTGTGCCTTTCCAGTAAAAGCCCTGTAACAAGGGCAATGACATCAGGATGCACCAGGCACTCTAACAGGCCATTAGTGGTTATTGTCGTGTCTGTTGGTTCCTCATAATCCTCTGAATTGTTCTGGGACTTTGTATCTGCACTCTCACATTGTCTACATTGAGTTACACTTGGGTTGACTGCAGATGCAAGCTCTGTTCTCTGTAGTGCATTTGATCTGGCAGTGCAGTCCTCCAGAGATTTGACTTCGCAGTCCCTGGAAGGTCTGACATCTTTAGTTGTCAGCCCCCTCGTTTTGGGCGGGTCCTCTTGCTGACAGTGCACAGGGATCAGATGTGGTCCAAAGGGAACTCTAAAAGGCACAGATTCACCTCTCATATCACAGTGTTTCCTTATTTCTCCTCTGGAGTCCCTCTTGACCGGACATGCGTCTCTCTCATTCTGGGTGTGTTTGCGGTGGCAGAGGCTCCTCTGTTGTTGAGCAGAACTTCTCACTGCCAGGTTTAGATACTGCATGTTCTCATCATGGGATCCTACTCCTTCCTGCAGAAACATCATATAAACGTGTTGTTACAAAGTTCACCAAACATTAGTTTTCATCGAAATATCTTCCTTGTCACCTGCTTAAAGTAGGGTTTTTTTTATATCCAGATGTAACCCATCACTTAGTTTTAGTGAGGAGGTCTAAAAAGGTCACATTGTGGTCATGTTTACTGTGAAAGGAATCGCTGGATTTTAAGATTTGATTAAAAAAAAATAGAGCCTTTCAGAAGAAAATGTCAAACCTCTCTGATAGCCTTTTTTTAGTCGACACATATTAGAGACCTTGGAGTTTATAAAGGAAACAGATACGCTCTTTAGCACTATTCACTCATACAAAATTTTCTCAAAAGGTCACCAAATTTTCGGGTAGAGCTGCATGTGTAAATACAATCAGCCAACTTTTTTTTTTATCTCAACTTTAACTAGATTTTTTTCTCCCATGCCCCCGCTAAAAAGTCTGCAAGAAGTCGGGCTCACCTGATGTGTGAATGCAGCAGGTGATATGCAAGTGGGAAAGAGTGATCACCTGTGTGACCTTTGTGCATGCAATGAAACTGTTACATAATGTTTTTCTGCTCCCCAGTATGTTCTTCTCTGCACTTTACGTCAAATTACACATCATAATCGCTCTTTAACAAGCAATTCAGTTTTTCTTTTTTCGTGGAGCTGCAAGAGGTAGAACTCAGAGCGTTATTGATCTGAGGGAGTCATAAGCTAACAGAGAAATGTACTACTGTACCTCAGTTGGATTGAGCCAGTTGTCGGCGTTGTCGTCACTCGGTGCACTTTTCAGAGCACAGACAACGGCCTTGGTCACAGCTTCACTGACCCTTGCAATGTGATCCACCTCCTGTGCGGAACCGGGAAGTCAGACAAAGAATAAGTCAGTCAGGCATTACCAGAACGAGTGCTGCATGTCTAGATAGTTCCACAGAGTGATAGAGACACAGTGTGGAGGTTTACTGCAAGCGCACAGTGACCTTTGCAGGGAAAGAGGGAGATGCACCCGCTCTTTGAATAAATACCTATCTGGCGGTGGGGAGATTTTTCTTGCACTCACCCTCATCTTGAAAAATAGACACTGTTAAGAGTAACTTAAAGAGAGCTTGTGTGAAAAAATTGTTGCTTACCAGCTCAATCCAGGAGTTGACGCTGACGGTGATGGGATCCACAGACTCAACGTAGTGCCACCAGTGTCTGGGGACATAGAGCACCTGCACAGATTAAAAAAAAAACAACTTCTCAGTTTAGGTCAGTGATTAAATTGCACGACACCAAGGCTAGAGCCATCGAAGAGCCGCCCTGAGCCATTTCCTGCATGTAATCCCCCACTCTCTCATCCCAGTTTCTGCCTCTATCAACTCTCCTGTCCTCTGAATAAATGCACAAAAGCCCAAAAGCGATTCTTTAAAAACCTCTCGGCAGCTTAAACGGATAATCGTTTTGGTAACATCACATTTTGTCTCCAAGCCTCTGTGATAAATCTGAAGGGTAAACAGTACCACGCTGATCACCCACTAGATGGCAGCATGCTCCTTCTCCCCACAGGGTGTCAGTGGTTCATCCATTCATAAAGTTAGTCTATTAAAAATGGCCGATCCTTATTGATTCCCTGCCTCCTCAGCAGTCCTAATTCATTCACGGCCTGTGGTCTGACAAGACAAGATGGATGATCGGTTCTTCCTCTGGATTTGCAGCGATGGAGTCATCCTGAAGGAGATTTATCTTTAACATCCATTCTGTGTCAACAGCTGATGTTTGTCATAATAAATCCAGATGCCGACAGCATGTAGGCAAGGCACATTGAAATCGAATAATTCAACATTGTAGAAGTGTTAGAATCCAGTGATACACTTGAGAATCTTGACATTATGATTGGTCACTATGTGTCAAATCTCCAAAACACTGTTTCCAGTTTGATTGTTAACATGAAAAGGATAATAGCAGTAGTTAATAGTGAGTTGTATTCAAACCCCTGACCCTTAGTTGGCATGATTTAAATCAATCAGGGATCTCCTTTTCAAAGGGAGACCTATCCAAGAACAGCATCAACACACAGTTTCAACAACAAAAACACTCAAACTCACACAGTGCACATTTCATAGTAAGAAAACCATCGGCTAAAACTGCTGCATACAGAAAGTCTGGATTCAAGAGTTGTCACTACAGATCTAAAAACATTCAGGGTAACTAAGTTTTGCAGTTTAAAATCAGTGGGATTTTAAACTGCAAAACTTAGTGAGCGATTTGCTCCATTAACACCTTGGTCTAACTGAAGTCAGAAGATATTTGTTGCAGAGTTACGGCATTACACTCTGTTTGGTGTTGCTTCCATCAGCGGCATAATCACCATCATTTCCTTCAGATAAAATAAGCAAACCTCCCGAAGCATCACCTGTGACCCCGACCTGCACACTGCTCTACCTGCCTTCAGGGTTCCTTTACAGCTCGGTTTGTTTTTTTTTTCTCTGATAAGAGCGTATTTAGAGCGCTTCAGGAGCTCAGATAGGGAAAACAGACAGTTGGTTAATTGCTCTGTCACCATTTTGATAAAACAATGCAGCTGGAATCTAAAACAAGGCAAAGTAGGACAAATCCTTCCAGGAAGACTTTTACTAAAACTCTGGGAACTAAAAAAAAGCAGCTGAGAAGATTTCTGAAAATAAAGGCACCGGGCCAGTCACGGTCTGATTGCACAACGCCTCAATCATAACTTTTGATACTCTTAACTCAACTGCCTCTAAAGCAGAGCGGGTGACAGGAGCTCGGCCGTGCTGTCAGATGATCTACAGGCATACACTTGACCCTTTTACCTTTCCTCCTGACAGGACGGCAAGAGGGATGGCACAGCTAACTCGTATGTAACCTTCCTCTTCCTTTGATATGAAAGTTTCAGTCTGTTGAAGGTGATGCAATACAACCACGAAGGCCAGATTTTAATTGGAACAGGAGTCATGACAGTTACCTTGCTTTACTATTTTATGGAGGACACCACTACGAATAAATCTCATCCTGTGGAGTCTTCCTTTACATGTTCAGAGTCTAACAACCATTAAAGCTATATTTAACGGCTGTAGCTTTTATGGTTACAAGCTGCTCATCACATTACTGTACACATAAAGTGTTGCATAACATTCAACTTCAGAAAATCACTCGTGCTGGTTTCTAGAAGTACAGAAAAGAAAACTGGAGTGGTGTTGGAAGTGTCTTCTTTTATGTTTTTTTTTAATTAAAAGGCTTGAAGTTCAAAACAGCTACAAGAGCTTTTACAGTCAAACTTAAAAAAACAAGATTGTTTTTTTCTTTCTACAAAAGTGGATAAAAAAATGTTTCAAAGTTGTCTACTTTTCCTATGATCTGCATGAGGGTTGTAACTCATTTGCATTAGCATTTAAAGATGGAGTGTGTGATTCTTATCCAATATACATTTCAATTCATCTTGTGATCTGTGTTTACGCAGCGAAAAAAGATCTGGTGTTTTTACACAGAGCTGACTTTTTGGGAGACTTGATATCTCTGTGACGCTTTACATATTTGTATTGTAAAAGATGTCCTTTCTATTCCTCACCTGCCCTGGCTGCAGAGTGACGACATGGGCCCTGGCTCCCTGAAATGCGGGGAACCTCTGCGGGTCTGGATGGAGGACGTCCACCTGGCTGAAGACGCTGGACTCCTCATAAGGGATCCTGGTGGGGTACAGGTGAACTGTGTCCTCAGGAGGAAAGAGGTGCCAACGCTTCCTATGCAGAAGAAACATCAAGTATGGCCTTAGATACTAGAGAACAACAAATCGCCTTAGATCCATACACTTTCATTATTTAATAAGATCGAATTAAGTTTGACCTTAAAGATTGAATGTACTCCGTCCAATAAGACCAGATCTAGAAAATACTACTTTCAAAATGTTAATTAAAACAAACATATCAGTCATTATCTTCCACTTATCGATGGTAGGCGGCTCTGATTTTATCCACTTCCCTAGATGGCCTTCTTGCTCTCTGCAAAAGTTGTTTTTAGGACTTTCTTTGTCTGATGTTTCAGCCATTATTGACTTTATTGCTTTCTGTTTATCTGACCCACCATTGTCACAAATGTCGTGATATCGAGCATCCCCGTTGTACTTTCATGGGTCAGCTGTAGCGGCTGAATTTCATTTAATTGGAGATCAATGCCAAATAAAAGAGCCTGAGAACCAATTACAAAGAGCGAGATAAAAGTGTTGCTCTCTGGGAGAACAGCGGAGTCAGATAAGATTCAAAGAGACCTTTTCCCTCCTCTTCTCCTGGTGCCCCATATAGCGCCTCACACTCTGTCTCCATTTCCTGCAATCTCTGGACGAGCTCTGCCACAAATTAACTTTCTTCCAGAGGGCAGAGGACAGTTCACAGTCTGTAGTGTGTAGGCAGCTATAGCAGGGATGGGTGGTTAACAGACAGACACCTTCTAGCACCACTGGTTGTTTGGAATCCTGAAGATTTCTTGTGCTTGGTTTAAACTCCTCAGCACTAAATGCACAAACACATGATCACAGGTAAGAGATATCATACCTGTGATAATGTGTTAGTGCAAAGGCCGGGAGAGGAAAGTTGTAATCTTGAATGACCATTATCGCTGAGATGAGTACTACATTTTACTGAATTATCAGTGTCAGAAGAGCTATTGAAAACATCCATCGAGTCGTCCGTAGTATTTTTTATTACAATGAATGAAATGAAAGTTGTGCACCAATTAGAGAGTGTTCATTCATGGTGGGTTACTCCAGTAGACCACAAAGTGTGGTGAAGTGCACAAAGTAGTGGTGTGTTATTTCACATGCACAAACTTGGCATGAACGCTGTTAGGTGGGGGTTGTTTCTGTTTGTATAAATCCAATGAAGAAATCGTGAAACAGACTGGAGATTATAACACCATTTAATCGGCCGAGGTCAGACAACTTCATCAAACAAGCACGCTTCCAAATCACCTGACTGACAAAGTGCTGACCAAGTAACAGTGTTCACAGTGCTGCTTATATTCTGTCAAAAAGGTGCAACCCACAGATTCCTTTCTATTTGGGTGCATCACCATAAACAATGAAGATGACATGACACTGATTTGTATACGTATCAGATGTAGACTCTCTGTCTAGCAACAGTTGCTGACAACATATAGTTGGCTCCTCTCCATATATAGATCTGCTACTCCTTAGGTGCTTCACTCATATAAGGTTACAGCTTCAGACACCTAAAGGTAGGACTGTTAACATGTGGTAGGCAGACTTGAATAATACATTTCACAAAGTTACCAAGATGAATGAATTTCATAAGAATTCGTACTAACAAACGCTTACTGACACATTTTTTCACCTCAACTTCACCTGGAATTCTTGCTACCAGACCCCCTAATTTCAGCATGAAAGTTGGGGTGAGAACGCAGCAGGAAATATTCTGGAGAATTCACTGTAAGCGAACAAGCAGGGGGTGATGAAGTTTACATCATGCGACTGGTGAGTGAGCGGTGAGATCAGAGAAGCAGCTTGTTACTCTTTGTCTCATTTTCTCATACGTTCTTCAGCACTCATTTGTTGACACTGTGAATACGTCGACTCACACATAGCACTGCTATAAAGTCAAAAGGCGTCATACTGTTGGATGCTGTTGCATGGTCCGCCGTTTCTGTTTGGTCTTATTTGCATCATGTCTTGCCTCCTCAGGGCCCCGCCCCCCTCCCATTTAACGGTGAAGATTTCAGGGACAGGCAGTCCTAAAAATATCTTCAAATCTTCAAGAGTGCAGGTGTGAAAAAAATGCTATATTTACCTTTCAGTTGCTTCCCTTTCTCCAGTAGTAAATAACCTGTTTTGTATTTAACCTACTAAAGAAAATACAAACAAGGTTCCTCTCTTTTTTAAGTGACAAGTCAGAATTGGACTATTGACTAATAATCTTTTTTGCTTGAGTGCATATGAAGCGACACACACGTGCTATGATCCTTCTTACCGTCCGTGTACCTGCAACACCAGGTTACAGCCGTAAGAGTCCAGGTGGCAGGGCGTGTTGGCCCCCTGTGTGCCGATCCACAAGGTGCTCTCTTTCCCATCACGTCCCTCAAAACCAAACTCGGACCACTTCACATCCTGCAACACAACCACAGAAAACATCCGGCAGAATTTAATCAAATGAATGGAAAATTTGAAAAACAACCAGTTTCTTTCAGTCATGGAGTCGCTTACTGTACACATGATAATGACACGCACATACGGCTCACATTTGAAACAGCTGTCACAGCTAACAGAAGTACCCCCTCCTCATCTGCTACTTTGACAGGGTCTATTATAGGCTACCAAAGAAGGTCTCTGTGTAGGAAAACCAGGCTATAGCATTAACCATCTTTCATGGAACACTGGTCTGTCAATCATGTCCCGTCACAGCACAAAGATGTAGCAATCCCACCGGCAACCTGAATAATGAAGTAATTACCATACATGCAGGCAGCTGTAAATGACAGACTGGTCAATCTAGCTTTTTATTCTAAGCACCATTTATCCAGTGAAAAGCCTGTGTCTGCCCGCCTCAAAGGCATGAATGTCAGCGGCATGAATGTCAGCGGCTAATAATTGCAGGTGGAAGAAGCCCAATACAAATGTTTCAGGGAGATAAAAATTAAATTAATCTGTGGCTGTTGCTTGAGAAAGAATGACACCTTCATGTCGTTACCCACTGGAGGACAGAAATAGCAGCTTATATTAAGAAGTAATGGACATGAAGCTTCACATTTTAATTGAAAATGTCATAACGGGGGGGGGGATTAGAATACAAATTATATTTTGTTAATGAAACTTAGAAGGGAATGCTTTTCCTCTTTTGATTTCTATTTTTAATTTCATGTGTTTATTGGTTTAGTGCCTTGGCTGCCACCTAAGTCCTCGAACGACCTCTGTGCTCTGGATCTGTTTTTTTTTTTTGCTTTCTCCTATTCCAGAAAAAACAATAATGCAATTCAGGGAAATATTAAAGTAATACAACATAAAGTTGTGTTTGAATTAAACTTCTTACTACTTTGTTGAAACACTTTGAGATAAACCTTTATTGATCCCCAGAGGGGAAATTGGGGAAAGCTCCTTTCAATCTCAACATAACAATACCCCCCTGTGCACAAAGCCACGTCCAAGAATCCCCCCCCCCCACCCTCGACTACAGTTTTGTAAAAAGGAACTTGATGTGTTGGCACAGAGCACTAAAATCTACCCCTTTCAAAATTACTGGTATGAACTGAAATTTGACTGGAAGCAGAACCCAATCTCGCTAATGCTCGTAAGTCTTAAGCAAAGCACAGTTTTGGGCTTGTTCATAACTCCTTATTCAACGACCTATACCTTATCCAAAATCTATGGATATTAATCAGTAATCGTGTCTACGTTCTCATTTTAGCTTGAACTTGTAGCTTGATCCAGACGCTGAAAGCAGAACTTAAACTTAAATGATTCAATAAAACAGCAGGTTGGTTTGGCTTGACCAGAATCTGCCAAAAGTTTAAGCTTGAGAGGTTGGCTGGGGTACTTCCATAATTAAACTATGAACAAAAAAAAGGTTGTGCTCTTTTCAAAACAACTCTCTAGCTGAAAAGTTTATTGAAACATCTGATGGAACAACTTAATGACACAGTGATTCTCAGAAATGTCTCAGATTTGAAGTCAATGCACCAATCTGATCCCACCATTTATTAAACCCTGAAAAATCCACTTGTTAGTCCTTCTCCATAACAAGTATCCCACACAGCTGTTTATAAAGTATGGTTGCCATTAGCAACTATTTTTTTTAGAGAAGAACACCAGAGCACTATGAGCAGAAATACATAGGCAGAGAAAGCTGATTTTAACTTATCGGTGTTTCATAATAACATATTTTAGTGCTGTAGATTTCTTAATATCATTTAAAAGAAATAGTGTCATAGAAAAATTAATAAATCAGGGTTTGTCCAATTTTCTTTGGCAGACACAGCAGGACCTCTAGAGTGAGATAAACTGCTGCTTGTTTCTAGGTAAACAACAATGGTGATAATCGTGTTATGTCCACTCAGGTTGAGGTGTCCCATATTCCTGTTATATGGTTACACTAATCCTCCAGTCTGGGTATAGAATTAGGTATTGTTTAGATTATTAGTATTGAAACATTTCTAGCTGTTTTGTAATTTTGATTAAGAAGCATTACAAAAGTTACAATCCCAATAATTATGTGTGTATACAGCAGGCTAATTACCTCAAACATTGAAGGCTGATCCTCAAACAACATGGCGATGTACTTATAGTCAGCGTAAGCCCAATACGCTGAGATTGGGTATTCACAGAAAGGCCCTACATCTCTCCCAGCATGGTCCCGGGTCCAGTTGAGAAAGTGCTCCAGTTTGGCCTCCACATAGGAACACTGGGTTTCAAAGAGAGGAGCTACAGCATGAGAGCAGGAGAACGGGGCAGGAGAAAGAAAAAGATAAAGAAAGAGAGTCATCACTGGAAATATTAATAAAGTTTCAGTAAATCATTTGACTTCTCTGTGCTAATAGAAAAGCGGTTTCATCCACCAGAATCACAATATGCATCATCACAGAGGCGTGAAATTTAGTTTAACCCGCTTTTATGGAAAAAATAAATCACTGTTGTAGTGATTTTTTTGTTTTTGTTTCAGTAAACAGAGTGTGGTTGAGTGATGCCATTGATAATCCATCATGAGCGATGCCCCTTCTGTCAGCTGTTACTGCTGAGAAGATGATTTAGATTGCTTATATCAGAGGACACGCTCAGTTATTCATTACAGGAGTCATCAGTGGAGCTGTTTAAGTGCTACAAGGAAGTCAGGATACAGTGGATGTTTAAAAATGAAAAAAAAAAAAAAAAGTATTTCTCACTCTTGTACACCATTTTAAATCTTTCTAGATAAAGTCCAATCTTTGCAACGGTATTAGACAATCTGCAACTAAAACCTGCAAGAAACGATTATGTGCCAACTGGAAATGTAATAAAAGCTCGAACACTGTTTGCATTGGTGTGATTAGGAACACAGCAACAGAAAAGCGTATTAATCAAGGTTGTTGAAATTGATGACGGTAGGAATGTGTGGGTGTCAGAACATTTTGGATTAATGTCTTAAGAGTGGGGTGGATAATTTGTAAAGTAGTTTAACCACTGACTACTCAGAATTTTTTTGAAGAGGAAATATATCCTGCACTAAGTCTTCAAAAATGCCACTGACAGTTAAAAAAATAAAATTAAAGCGCCAAATGCAAGGTGAATTACAAAGTAGAAAAAAAGGCTTCTTGTAAGTCTAAAACCAACAAAGTATGTCCTGGTAAGTGATCATTTTAACATGAAATCGCTCTAATTGCATGGTTTCCTTATCAGAAACTGTATTATATTTCTCCACCCATAATTTCAAAACTACTTGAGCCCCATGAAAGTGCTAAGTTTGTTTCTAAAAGTTGATCTTTTTTGGGGGTCACCTAAGTCTTGCGTGTTCGACCCAGGACTATTACGATGCATCTTCTTTTACTTACTTTTTGTCTCGTCTTTTCTTCCAAGTCTGAAGCGCACCAGTTTGTCCCCGAGGCATTCAGACAGGTGCTCTGCAGTCCAGTGGAGAACAGGCCAGCCACAAGTCATGTTCATGAAGACTGCAGGCTGCTGCAGATGATGCAGAATCCTCTGGGTCTCCTCTGGGGCGAAGGCTTTGAAGGAGTCCGGGGCAATCATGGCTGAAAGTGTGTCGCAACAGAGAGGATATAGATATTTTAAAGTGGGCGACAATTGCTTTTTATTTAGTTAAATCACCAGCTTTTATAGAGATCACACCACTGCCCATTTGCTTGGGTCTGTTTTATCTTTGGGATGAAGGTGGACAAACTTGTGTAGCTTTTTATGCATGCAGCAAATCTGCAGGATGCAAAAAAAATGACAAGTTTTAAAGGATCGGACCATGCTGTCATATTTATCTGACTTCAAAGTTATCAACACAGGTACTTAGCATTACGAAGCCAGAATGTCCACGACAGAAAAAGCAATTTTACGGCAATTATAATGTGGCAAACGTGAAAGGAAGGAAGAGAAAACATGGTTTGCATCGTGTCATTGTTAAACTATTGCACCTCAGCTCAGAAGATCATTAGCCTTTGCGAATGTTTCATGTTAAAAAAAAACAAACAGGGGACTCACCTTTCACAGCACGTGCAGTTAAGGCTCGGGCGGAAGTAAACAAAAACCTCACGTGACAAGTGACATTTTGGAAACGCCCCGTATGTGAATCTACTCCATAGCGGCTCTGTCTGCGCTACAAAAAGCCCCACTCAAGCTAAGCCACCAGACGAGCCAAAATGGCAGCCCGTGGCGGCGCAGTAACAGCCGCCTGAACCGTTTCCGTTTGAGCATGCGCAGTGGAGTTAAGTGACAGCGGCAGAGGGCTGTTATTGTTTTGTGTGATTCACAGGAGCTGGCGGAGGGGGGGTGAGACGTGAATTTGTCGTTGTTTAGTACAGCAATTTAACCGGACTTTTCCCAGCGAAACAGGCGGCTACGATGCCTCGGAGCAACGAGGCCGAAAGGCAGCCGCTTATCATCCCTTCTAATGGTGAAACACTTACTCGGCCGGTGCACAGCAGAGTGTACAAGAGAAGATGGCTGGTTCTGATACTGTTCTGCTTGCTGGGACTACTACAGGGGATGGTGTGGAACTTCTGGGGTCCCATCCAGGTGTCAGCCGGTCACGCTTACGGCTTCACCAAGGCAGACATCGCGGTTCTGGTGCTGTGGAGCCCGCTGGGGTTCCTTCCCTTCTTCTTGTTCATGTGGTTAATGGATAAAAAAGGTGAGCTGTTCTTTGTTTTGTACACTGTGTCCTATCCTAAAGTTATGGTCTTAACAACAGTGTTTAACCTTCCATAAACAAAACAAAACATGGATTGTAAATATGCAAAAACAAAACACATGATATAACCTATTGACATCTTTGATGGCTCAATCACTCCCAGGTCTGGTGTTGTTGCATGACATCATGCACTTGATAGTGTTATCATTAAGGTTAATGGGGATATTTGGTGCTTCTCATTATTCTGTTGTCCCTGAGATTTTCCCAGATTTTTTTTTTTTTTTATGCAAATCAATGCAAAAACCATTTCAATCCTTGTTTGTATTGTATTAGGATCATTGTGACCCTCAATGCTTGGATCTGCTTGTATAGGCTTTATGTATTAGTATTCTTTACTTGTTTAAAACGGCAGGTACTTTTACTTTAATCCAGTTATTTTCTCTTCATAGCATAGTATTCTGCTGCTTTAACACCAAATTGCATTTATATGCAAAAAGCCCAATTAGTCTTTTAAATGCTGTTGTTATCATAGAAAGTTAAAGCTAAAAGATAAGTTGAATAATTTGAAATAATCAGTCAAGTATGTCAATAGCAATAATTCCCAAATGATTTCTAATACAATCACATTCTTTTCATTTCAGGCTCTTGATGATTATGATGAACATTTCTCCTTTTTGTGTCGCTCCGATATTTCTACAAACCAAACGGTTAAAAAGCGATTTGAGAAAATAGTCAAAAGAGTAACATCAAAATAATAATAATAATAATGAGTTGCACAAGTAAATGAACAAAGTAGAGCAGTGAATTCCTTCTTCACAACAAATATAATAGCATTAAAGTCACAGGGAACGTATTTCTGCATTAACTTCTTATGAAGAAATTCAAGGACTTTTTTGAGTAACATTTCAAATGCAAGACTTTTCCTACGAGATTGATTTTTCAATGTGGTATTTGTTTTAGGATTATAGGATTAGGATTTTTACATGGTACAATAGAACTTAATGTCACACGTAAAAAAAAAATCAAAGAAATCAAACTTTGAACTTGCATGGTTAAAAGTGGGTGTGCATTATTCTTATCTACAATTCGCAGAACTCTAGCAATTGCAGCTGAACAAACTTAACCCCATGATTCATTCTAGAGCGCCATGATAATCCTAGATCTATTTGTCTCATGATTCTGCCTGAAATGCGATTATCCCAGTCAATGCAGCAATCCAATATCATAATTCCCGGGTTATAGGTATCAGGTTAATCGTTTTGTTAGGATTCCAGAAAATTGCATTGCCGTGCTAGCAAAGACTATTAGGTTTTTCAAAGCTCACCAAAGGTAGACATTAGTGTTTCTTCACCAATAAAATGTATTTAACCCTGCTGGTATCAGAGGGATAATCTGTGTAGGCCGATACTCGTGTCTAAGTACTGACATCGCTATCAGGATGGAAAAAAAGGTATCGGAACAACCCGAATAAGACAGATTTTATATTCAACATTTGTGCATATCATCATATACATACTACATATTGATTTAATAAAATGTTTTGCCTTATTGTGCAGGTCTAATACATCAATCAATCATGGATCATTATTTGTGTAGCGCCAATTCACAACAGGTGTTTTCTCAAGACACTTTACAAAAGAACCTATGGGATAATACGCAGGAGGGATTTCTCCTTTGTATTCCACGTGTCCTGTTGTCTAAACTTCCTTGCCACTGAGGTGGAGGTCGGAGCAGGCCGTGCATGAATGAGGACGGCGAATGGTTGTGGGGACGGCACAGTCCGATGGCGGTGGCTGGGCGTCAGGCGGTTGTTTTTGGGACGACAGGTGTTGTCAAAAGATTTTGACCTTTCTTTTTCATTTTTTTGTTTGAAGATTTATTTTTGGGCTTTTTGGGCCTTTTTAATGGAGAGATAGGACCGTGGATAGAGTCTGAAATCGGGGACAGAGAGAGGGAATGACATGCAGGAAGGGAGCCACAGGCTGGATTCGAACCTTGGCCACCCACTTGGAAGACTACATACTCCATACGTGGGGCGTGCGCACTAACCACTGTGCCACCAGCCCCCACGCTTTCGACCTTTCTAAGAAAAAAAAAACCCATATATTTGTAGTGCTCTGTCCTCTATACTTCCACATTCCATCAAAAGAATACCTCAAAATAGTTGGAAAATATGCTGACAAGAGCATTTGGTTTGGCTTTTGTCTTTGACTTTGAGTACTATTAAACAGACAATATAGAGTCAGGTAGCAGCAGCACGCCATGAACATCCAATACTGTTTAATCAACAGTTCAGCCACATCTAATACCCAATGATCCTCTCAGTACTGGATGATAAGAGCATCTCGCTCTTATTGAAGTTATTTGAACTTCTGTCCAAAAATCATCCACCTTATTCTGCGGGGGCTTTTTTTTTGGCTATGGTGTTTGCCCTTTCAATCTGCACTCTCCCTTTTAATCAAGGATAGCATATTCAAATCTAGCATGTGCATAATCTTGTGTTCAACCTCTGGGCCATGTCTAGTCTTTCTTGGAAACAGTTTTTACGAGCTTTTTTTTACAAGCTTTAGCCTCGATAAGAAGTTTAGACACCTGTTAATTCCACCCTGACCTGTATATAAATGTTGCTTAGCCCTTTTATTATTAAAATATAGTAGCTAACAGTAGTGAAATGCTGTAGCATTCACTTACTTTACATTAAAATTATTTTATTAAAAATTAAATTAAATTTAGTCATTGTAGCTTAAAATTACGATGGACCATGTTTTACTTACCTCCATGGGTACTCCCCATGTGACTGGGCCCCTAAAAAGCTTTCCCCTTTATGGGCAGCCTTGGCACTGGATCAACAGTTTTTTCAATATGGATACATCTTATATAGTCTATAAATTGTCCAAAAGATATTTATTTTAAAAGGTTTTAAAACAATAGATCCTTCTTTAAAGGGCAAATAAAATATGTTTTATCTTTTATCCACTGTCCTAGGTTGGATGGATCCAAAAAAATGCCGATTCAGGATAGCCAGTGCTTGAATGGCATTAAAAACTTCTCTCTTTCAAAACAGATTGAGCTCAACATGCTTTTATAACCACAGAACATTTGTAAAGTGCTTGTGCATGCAGAAGAGCTCTCGACTTGATCTTCTGAGTCAGAGAGCACTTCACCTAACCAGTTCCTCTGCATCACCTGACAGACACGTATTATATCATCATGCCCAGGCTGGACTGTCAGATGACAAAAAAACATCTACAACACAGGAACAACAATACAGTAACCCGGCAGCTGATGAATTAAACGACATTTCACAACTTACCCTGTGATTCTGATTCATCTGCAACTAGTCTTGTGCGTATTGTTGCCTCATTCAACCAAAGGTCGCCATATTATAGCGGGTGCTCTAAGAGAGGCATAGAAACTGCTTACTGAAAGTATTGTATGGGGAAAAATAATAGAAGAAGAACGACTTCATAGTCATTGTACATTTTACAATAATATTTGTTGTGCTTCTATTAAACAAAAGAATAACATCCAGCCATAATAGTTGTAAAAGAGATACATTTAAAAAAAAAAATGTATTTCAAAGGACAGGAGCGTAGGAGAGTAATGTGTCCATCGAAAACTCAAGAGTAGGGGCAATGGTGGCATAGTGGTTGGTGCTCACGCCCCATGTGTGGGGGCTGTAGTCCATCGGGCGGGCGCCCCGGGTTTGGGTGCGACCTGTGGTTGTCATCAATTAAAATCAGCAAAGAAATCATGTTTTTACCACGTTTCCACAATAAATGACATCCACAGGTTGTACGGGCTCAAATAGGTATGATACACACTCAGTCTCTCTAGTACAGCCACACACAAACTCCCAGGGCTCTGCTCCAACCTGCCTTTGTGGAAAATGTTCGTCTTCCCTCAGGGAGTGTCTCCTCCCTGAAGGTAGAGACTGTTGATGATCAACAACACAGTCAGAAGGTAATGTCCAAGAGAGGCTCTTAAAATCAAGTCTTATGGATAAGTACATAATGGGTCCTTGACATACATATTTTCTGATGTAAGCGAGAGCTTATCCAACCACTTCGGTGTGAGGTTGTAAAGCTTGTTGGTCCTGTTGGAACACAGCAGAGAGACAAGTCGCAAAATACAAATGCAACAGGGTAAGAAAGGTTCCCACGAGCATCACAGAGTATTATAATATCAGGATCGAGCAACATCACTCTGATGCTGCAAAAATACAGATTAAAAGAAAGTTAAAAAGTGAAATATTTCCATCACAAGCCTTTTAGGTGGCTTTTTTGTTTTGGCTCTTACTCCAAAATAATAAAAACTAATGATTATGAATTGACAATGTGACATAAAAGACAAGCTAAAGTGAGTTTGATATGTTTACTTTATGTCTTACATGAAACACGTAATGGAATTTTTTATCGATCTACTGTTTCATAACTGGTTTTATTTATTTTCTCCTTAAGATAACGAAGGTAATTATCGTAGCTTTATTTGTTTAGCACTTTAAACAGCAGAGGTTAACAACGTGCCTCAGCAAACCATTTCACTTGCTTATTAAGAAACATGTGAAAGCTCTCAAACTAAAGTCTCATGCACTGGGGCAGTTTGTGATTATTCAGCTAATAGACGTGGAAGCTGCAAGTTTGCTTCATGACTATTTCTCTTCTGCCACATACGTTTTTAAATTTAGAATATCCAAAGCATTTACCGTACTGGACCTCTCAGAGGTGTTGAAACCTAAAGGTAGCAGCTAAACAAGCTACGGTTGTCATCACAGAACAATTGAAAACTTCGATACGATGCTAGTAATAGCCGTTTCAATACTACTCTGTAACAGGCAATTTTAAAACCAATTCCCAATTGCGTAATGAAATGCTTTCATAAAAGTCACTGATTAGAGAGTGATCAATGACCATGCAATGATTATTTTCCCCAAACCTAAAAGACAATGAGAAAAAAATCTCTCTCTGAATATTTTGTGAGCAGAGTGGAAAAATGTGTGATTTGCTGATTTAAAAAATGGGAAGTATCTTACAGGAAAAATCAGATTCTGATGGGGGAATCAGTGGCAGGTGATGCAGCAGAACACAGCAGAGAGACAACGCTCTTTCAGATCTAAAATAAGACACACTGACAAACTTCCACCTTGCACCATAAGCTCATATTGGCAAGTTGTGACCTGTATTTCCCATCCAGGATCAATAAAACGCAGTTCCACCCGATCCCTGTCTGACCGTTGTTAAAGTATTGACCCGTGTAAAGATCTATGCAAAGCTTCAGCGGCTGACAGCTCACATGGAGCGAGAGGAACAGGGAAGTGGAGAGAGTTTCCCTAAATGGGCATCATGTGGGTGAAACTGAGAGCAGACACTTCTGAGTTTATAAAAGGCACATTTGTCTGGACTACCGCTGTCATGCAGGCTTTATTTAAGGACTGGGATTCCTGTTGCCTTTTTGATTCACCCTCCCTTATTTAGTTTCCAGTTTTATATGGCAGCTAATGATAATGCTGTTGTGCTGCTGATTTGTAGTGCATTACTATAATCTTGAACATCCCTCTCCAAGTCAGTGGGGAAAAAAAGGAACACCTCCTGTATACTGCAACAAAAATGAACAAATGACCATTAACAATCTCCTTAACATTCATATAATTCAGTCAACACCTCCATAAAACTGGGGGGAAAAGCAACCTACGACGTTATCCGACATCCAGCCAGCATCGTCGGACTGTGTCGTCCACACAACCACCACCGCCGCCCTCATTCATGTTCCGCCTGCTCCGACCTCCACCTCAGCGGCGAGGAAGTGTGGACAACAGGAACGCAAGGAACACGAAAGAAGAAATCCTTCCTACATCTTATCCCATTTATCCCACTCAACAATGAGTATGGTCTTCTACCTGCTCTTTTTGTAAAGCGTCTCGAGATAACACTTGTTATGAATTGGCGGTACAAAAAATAATGATTGATTGTTTGAAGCTTGAACATGTTGTCCTTCATAAAGCCTCTGTTTATTGTAGGACTCTTGTGTTTGAGGTTAAACTATTGTTAAAACTTTTTTAGATTAGTCTTGAAACAAATATTAATCATTTAAGTATCTTAGAAAATTACAAATAATTTCCTCAAACGAGGGATTATGATATGTCCTTGCTAGTTAAATAACGCTGTCTCTACTTTTTGACTTTTTATTGCACAAAACCAACAACCTGAAAATATCACCCTATAGTCTCTGCTTGACCACTGATTGCAGTTCAAGAGTTGATTTCAAAAACATAAAAACAATGTCTCATTCAAGACTGAAAGTCATTTTTCTGACAGTCCTGCTCTGGAAGTCAACTGTTGATGCAAAGAAAACCGGACTGAATGTTGGTGACCTGATCTTCTGTTGTTTGACCCTTTTCTCTCCTTTCTATACCATGTCCTGTTTCTTGCAGGTCTACGGTCATCCCTCCTCCTCTCCGGGTTCTTCATGCTGTTTGGAGCAGTTCTGAGGTCCATCCCAATTTCAGAGCCACGACTCAGACGATGGTAAGGCTCCTCTGTAAACACACTGATCGAAACAACTAAATGAACACTCAGACGACACATTAGAACAAGAGATATGAATGTGTCCATTCAGGAAGCACAAGTGGATGTGAATCATTTTCACCTGCTTTGGTGCATATAGGGTTAGGGTTAGGGCGTACTGCAGCCCAATCAGGTTGCACAGGTATTCTAGCTCCTGAGGGCTCGGTGTCCTCTTGTGGGACCTTGTTGCTGACAGCCCAGCACCATGCAGCTTGATTAGAATTTGCCAGAGATTACCAGAATTGGCAGATCCACCATTGGCGCCCAGTTCTCTTCACAGATGAGAGCACAGTGAGCAGGCGTCATAAGAGTCTGGAGACGCCGTGGTGAACATCATGCTGCCTGTAACATCATCCAGCGTGGCAGGCCGAAATATTAATAATTTGTTTAAACGACTCAAATGTCTGGTCCCGACCAGCGAGAGTGATGCAGTTGAACTGTTAAGTTGACTAAACGTGCACATCCCTAATCACAAATTCATCCACCGCAGTATGAGCGTTTGCAATAAACACATCACTAGTGTTTGATTTTAACACAATAGACACCAAGCGATGCTATCTCACTCAGCATGCATACACTTTACTGATTGGCTCAAGGCCTGGGTATAATTGACGATGCTTTCAAACCATTTGCATGCAGTCAAATGAAGCTCACGCTAGCTTTCAGCTACTCCAGACTAAGCGTAGCCAATTTAGTGGCCACATTTCTTTTTTCAGACAGAAACACAAGTATAGTGACAAAGGGACTGTGAGTTAAAGTCAATGTGCACTCCTTAATTTTAGAGATTCATTGCACTTCTTATTGTTTTTGCCAATATTTCAAATTTGGGAAACAATAAGAAGTGCAACAATAAGAATTGCAATATTGAACATTGCATTTTTCTCACATCGTGCTGGCCTACTTACTCAGTATGTTTTTCAGAGATCAGGTTTTGTTGTTTTTGACCACAGTACAACATGCAGTAGTACTGTTATTGCGGCTTGTTCTCGTATTGTGTATTCAGCTGTATTGATCTCAGCCAAGGTCCTGTTCCCTTCTTCAGAGCAGAGCCCTGTAACTGATAGGTCAGCAGTCAGCAAGCATTTGGCTGCTTTTGACAGACAGTTCAATACCGTCTGGATTCTTTACATTACTTTTTTCTGTTTCCTTGCTGCCCCCCCCCCCCCCCCCCCCTTATCAGACAGTTCTGGAAGACAGGCCATCTCTGCACACATAAAAAAAAGAAAAACACCCATTATTCTCAGTGTTTCATTCTCAGTCTTACTCATGAGCTCACCGTTCGTCTTTTAGAAAGAGCGAGAGCTCAAAGGAGGTCATTTCAATTACTATCTGCCTTTTGAAAATGTGATTTCATTGAATATATTTCTCAGTGCTAATCTCTCTAATGATTCCTGTTGGGCTCCACAATGGGGCAGTATATCATAAAATATCAATACATAGCGGAAATTGTATTTCCACAGAATGGGTCACGTATGGCTCTCACTCAGGGGTGTTGGAGGATTTTTTTAAAAATAATTTTGGCTTTCATAGAGCGGATAAATCAATTTTGTTCCTCATTCCCTTTCTCTCTCGGTGTTTCATGAGGCTTCAGTCGGAAAGCCATTAGTGGAGTGAACAGCCAATGTTAACGGTGATTTGGGCCTAATGTTGGGGAAATAATAGGCTTATTTTAAAGTATATTACCATCTTGATTCCCCTTGTGATACAGCCTAACTTGAAAAAAAATGTTTTTACAGTTTGTTGTGAAATACTGCATTGGAGACCTCCTGCTTCTGTGTGTGGTTGTGTTATTCTCTTCTCAGTCCATGTAAATGAGCTGAAGAGCTCTTTCCACAGCCAACAAGAGCAACTTAACATGCAAATACCAAAGTTAATCAGATCTCTGCATGTCGTTTTATTAAATTGTCTTTCAATGTATCAATTATTTCTGTATCATGATATTATTGTTAGCCCTTTTACATTAGTAGTGTTTAAGGGCACATGACATCCAATAACGTTTTTAACCTTTCTTTAAAACGCTCCTAAGAAAGCAAAGTTAGGCTCAAGTTCAACATTTCAGTTGAGGCAATTGCTCCTCCACTTGAAATATGTTGGATGCTTTAAACTAAAACATCAAATGAAAGAGCATGTGATCATTAATCTAACATTTCTGCAAACATCTGCTTGGAGGCATTAATCCTAAAGAGGAAACTGAGTCAAAAAGAAACAGGGCTGCAATGACCCAAGACACCTCCCACCTCTGCCTGTTTTGAACACAAACAAGGCAGGACTGGCTTTGACTTAATGAACTGTTACATTTTAACATCACACAGCCAGAATCCCAGCATCCTTTATGTCTCAAGTCTCTTACATCCAAAAAGAAAGCATTGAGGCTTTTATCAACAAAGAAAGCAATAGGCTGTCTGCTGCGCTCAAGCTAACATGAGCACAAAGTTTAAGGTGCGTATCCGGGGTCAGAGCTGCCTGCCTCTCCCCCATTGCATGATGGGATCAGCCTCTCACAGTCATGACCTTTCGCTCTTTAGATTCGGTATTCAAGTGGAAAACCAGACAGCATGGTGAAAGCCAAGACAACGTGAATCACTCTGCAAATGTTAGCAGTGCCTCAGTTCAGCCTCATTTGCATATTAAATGTAATAGGTTACGGCTCTTGAAGCTTAATGGATGACACAGTGGATTAAAACTGTAAAGTGCAGGCTGACAGAACCATGCAGCTCCCTACATCGCCAACAGATGTCACTCTTTGCTTTACAGTGGATGGAGATGAAACTCTGAGTGATTCAGACTGTTGCTATTCTGTGTGCTGTCTTTTATAAATGTAATATTCTCTTCAAACAATAATGCTTTGATCAGTGGTTCCCAAACATTTTCTGCAGGGCCCCCCTTTAGAAGGTGAAAACCTTTCTTAGCCAGCCCACCCCTCATCATACACATAGCCATAAATCCATACACTAAAACACACTGCACGATATTGTTTTGCTAATAAATTCCTATTTCCAATGGAAAATTAAAGTTTGCAATTTCAGTGTGTGACATAAAACTGGAAAAACTAACAAGTATCTTTACAGAGGAAGCAGAGTCACATTCTTTATTGACCCACTAGGAGAACTTTGTTTTGCAGCAGGAGCACACAGGAGACAACACATACAAGGACAACATCACCGTAAAATCCAAATTAAAACACAGTTAAAAAACCAGACAACACAATATTAAACAATATAAAATATCCCAGTAAAATCAGTCAAGAGCTCATAAAAAAAATGGAATTTTCGCTAAGTTAGTGGAATACAAGGTGGAGAAGTGCAAAAATGGCAAGCTAAGGGCTTATTACTATTTTATATATATATTTATTGCAACAGGGACAAATGAAATGTGGAGTCTGTTAGTTTTCCTCACAGGAGCTCTGAAACGATGACCTGAGGGTAAAGGCTGAAACTCACTGTGAAGTTGAAGTGGGTGATTTGAGCAGACCACTATAGCCTTGGCTCTCCTCAGGACCTGCTTGTTATAAATGGTCAGAAGCCCAGCCTGACACCTGCCTGATATTTTTGATACTTGTCTTGGCAAGCCTCCCAAGTCTGCAACAGAAAACGTCTACATTTTTAATGAGCGCTAACAGCATTCAATACCTACAACATTTCAAATACAAACTGGGAACAAAATACCTGATATTATTTACACTTCTAGTCCTTTAATTATTCCAGATTTGATCTATATTTGTCTATCTATATATTATACTTTGAGGCACAACACACACACTTGCCACAAAGCCAGTTCCAGGGCTTGTTCGGAGCGAGTGCCTAACCAACACCAGTATGTTGTTTTTTTGACATCCAAAGAAGCATTTCTGCCCTGAAGCAGAAAAACAGATGTAGAGGTATGTGATCCGCCATTTCTGCAGTTGAACCGGTTCTCTGGCGGTTCTGTCTTTGAACCGACTTCGTACCGGCTCCAGCTCTAGCCTAGCACCAGCACCACGTTCTAGTTGGTGGGAGTTGGGCAACTGGGGTCTCACTTCATTACCCACCTTTGTACAGACGAGGACACGATATGACTCAACATATTTTCTCGTCTTTACCCGGCAGTTCTTACACAAAAAGTTGACCATGCCTTGCTAGCAGTGTAGATCTTTGTGCATTGTTTTTATTTAGCCTTTCCGCTTTTTTTTTTTAAATGACTTAAAGCACAGGGTGGTGTCTGCCTGGCTCCATTGTTCAAGGGCTGTTCAAGAGGTGCTGCATTTGAGTTTCCTGCCCAGGTTGAGAAGTTTCCTTGACGGACCCCCTGCAGAGCTGTGTTTGTTCCACAAACTGTTTCATGTTCCATGACTGCCTTTTATACTTTTTGCTATATTCTCTTGTGGAAGTAAACCGCCTCCTTTGAGTTTTGAAGCTCCCTTTTTATGAAATCAAAGGCATCGCTGAACTTCAGAGCGGTGGAAGTTCCTCTCCTTTTATCATCAGGAACAGTCACGTTTTAAAAACAGAAGTTGGGAAGGTTGTCAATTTTATTCTTTTTTTTTTTTGGATACGTCCTGTTTTAAAATGTAACAGTCTCTTAGTACCTTAAAGTACAGACGCAGTAAAGGTCACATATTATCCTCCCTTTCAATCGGTTTAAATAAGTCTCAGAGCTCCTCAAAACATGTCTGTATCCAATCCTCTGACTGATCCTGTATTTGATCATGCCTATAAACCCCTCTATTTCAGGCCTGCTCAGAACAGGCTGTTTCTGTGTCTGTAGCTTTAAATGTAAATGAGCTGTGTCTGACCACGCCCCCTCTCTGGAAGGGCTTGGGTGGCTCAAGCTTTCTCGCTCCATGCCCTATTGTTTACGGTGAGAAGGAAGACTCAGAGGGCAGAACAAACACCTAGCTGTGGGAGTGTCACCCACCAGGGGGAGGGGTTACTGCCCTTTGTGATGTCACAAAGGGACAATCTCCAAACGGCCTGTTTGAGCACACATTTTCTGAAAAGTGGAGGAGGCAAAAGAATGGAGAGGATGGACTTTTCTCATCATTGGGTGGTTTGTAGACAGACTAGGGACATATTAGTGTTAGAAAAACATGGTAAAGAGTATTTTGCATCATGTGTGACAGGTGGAAAGGAATGGCTCTATCAAAGATCTTTCTTACACTAACTGAGTTTCACGAATATAAGAAATTACCAAATATTCTTTGCCTAGGACTTCTATTTTTGTTACTGTGGTACTGGAACCGATATTGATATTGTTTGGTTTTACTGTGATCGTATCAAAGTTAATTTTTTTGGTGTCAAGGCAACCCTGTATGAGTGTTTGTTTTCCTAAAGTTCACATGAGGAGAGCAACAGCGGCTTTGCGTCAGTTGGTCTCTGATTAGCCCTCGCTGTGATGAGGTCTGCTCTCAAATCAAAGACATCAAATTCATGCCCTACTTGTTCTCTTGTGTTTTCATGCCTTTGCTCTTTTCTCTGTCTCTCCCTCTTGCTTTCAAACAAAGACCATCTGTTTGATTAGTAAGTGTCTATCAGTCAGATCTCAGACTCTCTTTTTAGACACCGTCTGATTGGCCATCAGAACACATTGTGGTGTCCCGCAGGAGGCTGTCTTATTTGCCGTGGCGATTGCTGTGGTGTCATTTTCCAGACAGAATCGGCCCGGTCTTTGTGTGACGGCAGAATTGGGTCCTGTCAGCCCTGCAGGACCCGACACACTGGAAGGATTTCACTTTCAGTGCCGGCTTCTTTTGTCTCAGTCTCCATCAGATTCAGTCTGACAGGTTTCATCGATACTGATTAACGCAATCATTGGGCTGAAAAAAAGCCGCTCCCTTCCCTTTGCTCTGCTCCTCCGGCCCCCTGCTCTCCTCCCTCATCCTCATGTTGGTCTCCATCCGTCCTCATCACCTGTCACATCAAAGGCAATTTTCACACTCACATCCATCCTGAGAGCTTATAGACAAAACTCTTGATAGATTTGGAGTTGTGACCAAAACTTTGCATCACAAAGTTCAAAAAGCTCTGAAGAACTGAAAGCTTGCTTCGATTTTTTTGTTTTCGATCACACATTGTTATTTATTCAGGTAAATTATACTGCCTGTTTTGTTGCTGATCTCAGACTCTCTTTTTAGACACCGTCTGATTGGCCATGAGAACACATTGTGGTGTCCTGCAGCGGGCTTTCTTATTTGCTGTGGCGATTACTGTGGTGTCATTATCGAGACAGAATCGGCCCGGTCTTTTTGTGACGGCAGAATGGGGTCCTGTCAGCCCTGCACGACCCGACACACTGGAAGGATTTCACCTCAGTGCCGGCTTCTTTTTGTCTCAGCTTAAACTTGAAGATCAACAAGGAAAGACACAACTTTTTACCTTTTTTTTAAGATGGATTTATTTATGCAACGTCCCTTGTGTTAGGTCACTTTCTGCACCCGGTAAAGCTGCTAAACATGAGACAGCAATGACAGCAGTGACACCGATAAAAAAAGATACAGCCTAACGCAGTGGTTTTCAACTGGTGGAGCCTCAGGACCCACCACCAACTCCTTCATGAACAATCATGACCCGTATCTCTGATATTTTCCAACCAATCAGATTTATTTAATGCTGTTTGAACATCAGGCGATAGAGAACATGTGACAGAGCAAAGAAACGGAACAAAACAAACATCTTGCTGCATAAGCTTTTGACACAATTCTATTTTCCAGTACACACATTCACGACCCAAAGAAAGCTGCTCTGCAACCCACTTTCAGGTCCCGACCCACCAGTTTAGAACCACTGGCCTAACATTACGTCACAATCTCTTATGAATAATATCTGCAGGGATGAACACTCTGCTGTTAGATTGTCGTTTTCCCATTAGCGGTGAGACTGATCATAAAACCTTCTTGCTGGAGTGTGACCAGTTTGCAACCATGCATTTGTAATCTGTCACGTTTATAACATTCTGTTAAATGCATTAAGCTCCTAACTGCTGTTCCGTGAAGCCAACATGTAAAAGTCAGTCTTATATTTACTCTAGTCCGGCTTCATGCTCGGTCACATCCAGTACATCTGTTCTTAGCTTCAAGCCTCGTCCTCTTCCGTCTCTTAGCCTCAGCCATTGTATCAAACAGTACAGAGACGGTTGAAGGCTGCTGTCCTCTGAACTTGCGCCGTAATGCTGTCACTCACTGTCATTTATTCAGGAATAAATAGCAAAATATAAAATGAAAATGACAGACAGGTTTGGATATGAATGAGGACATGTGTGCCTCCAGCTATTCAAATAATATTTTTTTTTTTCTGGGTTACATCTTGATATTGAATCCAATATCCAAAAAAAATATGTTGAAAATGGGAAACTGGTTCGTTAACATCCCCACGTCCGCCTGTGTAGAAGTGCATCGCTCTGCACTTGCTGGAAAGTTTTGCACTTAATTGAGTGATAAAGCCTGAGACAGATTTAAAGGAAGAAGGAGTGGGATGACTACAACGTAAGAGGCACAGAGTATTTTAGGAGGTGCTGCTGTGTAGGCTGGGATGTTAGCCAGTGTTAGATGTGGGAGGGAGATATAGAGCGAACAAGTTATTCTCCGATCAATCTGTCACTGACCGCTGCACTTTGTATTCTGCGCCGACATGTAAACTGTGAACCCCAGAGGCAACAGACAGCAAAGTTAAAAAAAAAAAAAAAAAAAAGAGTTAGAGGGCAGAGAGAGGAGTAAGTGTACCGAAGAGGGGAACAGAGTCGTATATGCTCACTGTAAGTCTGAGGACGCAGCTCCTTTTTCTGTTTTTTAAATCTAAGACTGGGTGTCGGGACTCTTCTCCAGTGCATGTCCACAGGTCCTGTTTGTGTATGTGTGTATTTCCGTCCTATGTATGAGAAGCATGTCTCTCAATAACAGAGAGTAAACCAGAATTACCTTCTAAGCCCTGAAGTTCAAACATAATAAAACTTCACCGTAGGTCTGGTATTATTTTTATTTTATTCGGCTCTGTCCTTGTCATAAGCCTTTAAATCTTAATTTATCATTCTCATGTTTATTTTGCTTCTTATTGGCGGCGTATGTCATCGAAATTGGTTTTAATAGAAACTCAAAAGTACTCA